>NW_010392376.1:16474-57099 GCF_000710305.1 Buceros rhinoceros silvestris | reverse complement strand
GACGCTCTTGCTGGCTCTGGATAAACAAAACTTGTCTGCCCACAAGTGACATATCATTTGTTACATTTTTGCAAGGAAAAACATGAAAAAAAAATTTGTCAGAGCACAACTCTCCTTACATACCTAGTTTCTGTGGCCTGTGCTGTGAACAACAGGTCGAGTTACTTGGAACTGTGAATCACTTTTTGAATTGTGTTAATTCACACGCTCATACACACTCACTAAATGACATCATAAAAATCTCGTGCAATGAAACATCATAGGTCAAGTCACTGCCATATCCTTTTTTTCTGAAAGTGGCATGAAAGCTTTAGAAGACTGCGGAGTTTATACATGCACAACTAGCTGAAAGCTGTGTACTGTAAGTGACTTGAGATCATCAAGTTGTTGTGGGGGGAATTACTATGAACACTATAATGGATTTTATTTTTTGTTATTTCTTCATGCTATCTTAAAAAAAAAATCATTTCTTTTCATCGCTACCTCAAAGATTGTTTCCCAAAAAAAGTATGAAGCAGGCTGACAAAGAGTTTCTGAAAGCAGTTTTGATTACATGAAAGGAAGCAGTGGGAATTTCTGAAAGGCAGAGAAAAGAGTGAATATTTAAGCTAAGGACACTGAGCCATAACACCCCAGTGCTTTATGTGCTGTACTTCTCATTGGCATCAATGGCAGCAGCTACTTAAAGCACCTACTGAAAGCAACAGGACTTGGGGTTCTCCCTTCATTGTGCAAATGGCTCTAAAGCCCAGGGGGGAAAAAAAAAAAAAAAAGCCAGTCTTTCTCTGGTGCTGAAGCCTTTGTTTTATCTTTCATGATACTTGAAATGGTAACCAGCCTTAGTGATGGTTCAAGGAAGTCTCAGAATGCACTTTTTTTTTCCAGAAAAAAAGGGCCAAGAAGTCAAACTGCATCATTTTTCAAGGGCAGCTCTGCAATCCTTGGGAATTTAAAAAATGTGGAAACCGCTGTACTAATTGGAGCACATAGGTAGTGAATGGGATAATTTAACAGCACCTTCCGCTCTCAAGTACTTCTTTCCTTGAATAGATTATTAGACAGCAAGGGCTGAGGATACAAACCTTGGATCATGAAAGCACGTGCGCACGCTGAAGAGGTATCACGGTTATAAGCACTGGTGATAGTTTAGGGTCCAAAGGGCTGGCGATCTTTGCTTTTAAAAACATGCTTTAAATGTTATCATTCTGCAGCACCATCTTCTCAACTCTTTATCTCCTAAACGCTTTTGGACACACAGACCATGGGATTAATTACATACTGCAAGCAACAATTCATGAATATTTACCACACTCATTTATACTTAATGAATAAATTTGCATTTTGACAGTGTTATTTAATGTGGTTTAAGGAAATACTGCTCATTACCTTTCAATTTTGTAGATTAGGAGAATGTAATTGGAATGATAAGGCAGGAGAGAGACTGCATGATTTCCATGTGATTGTTCGCATGGTTTGTTTCCACAGGTTTTTGATGAAAACAGCTCTGTCTGGTTTGTTTGGGGGAAGTTTCTTTCTGTCCCAGTTACTTCATCATGGTCTGAGAGGGAAGCTTGAAGCAGGGAGGCACATTCCCGCCAAAAGTCTGAGGCGGCAGGTGGCTGCCCCGGCCCGGCCCGGCCCGGCCCGGCCAGCTTGGGAGCAGGACGTCCCCTGCCTGACAGAGAGTGGGCTTTCATTGGAGAAGAGGGGTGTCACTCTCCAAGAAAGGAAAATGATTGGCTGCCCGTCACCAGGCTCTCATTGGAGGAAGCGGTTCTGGAGGGGGACACAGGTGCCTCAGCACAGGGCAGACAAGGTGGAGACAGAGGTGGTTGTGGCCAGTAGCGTCAGCGGCGTCAGCTCTGACTGAGCTCGGACAGCTGACACCGATTGCCCGGTGCCCAGGGCTCGCTACAGGTGCATTTACAGCCCGTGGGGCAGCAGAGGTTGTTCTGCAGAGCTCTAGCCAGCCATTTCTACCCTGGAGCAATGTGTGGATGACTGCAGGCCCGAAGCCTCCCTGTTGCCTTGGCAGAGTTTTCCTGGCCTGGGCACAGCTGGGAAGGATGGTGCTGGGGACATGGTGCCCTGGTAAATCTCGCTCTTCAAGCCTGCGGGCCAAAGCTCTGCCATCTCTGCTCAACACCTCCTGGCAGTAGGAGCTCAAAGTTTCCAGGTGGGCGTTGCCCAGACCTGTCAAGGCTCACTATTGCACATGCCTCTGAGCTCTTGAAGACATCACATTTCACAAGATTTTGTAGTTTTCTTTCCCTGAAGACTCAGTTCATGACAGATGTCTCTTTAAAAAGAAAAAAAAAGCTCACAAAAACTGCAGTTTGTCTTGCAGAAAAATCTCAGAACTGATCTGTATACGCTTCTGCAGCGGAAAGGAGAAGTAGGTAAAAATTTTTTTTTTCTTTTTGTATCCTTAATTTTTACACCTATCATGATTTGCAGAATGGGTAAGAAATGGGGAGGAGGAACAATTTGGGATTTTTTTCTGTCAGCCATCCTGATATAAAAAGTCTCTCCAATTTAAATTTCTAAGGTTTTTTCTTTTCTTTTGATTTTAATTGGACTAAATACTCAACCTTTGTATTTGGGTGTTTTTACTTTGACATTTAAGTATGTATTCAAGCAGCTCAAATTTTTCTTAAGGTTAGAGACACCTTAAAGATTTCTTAGACAGTAAAAATCAAAAAGTCTAAAATAATCAGAAGTAAAAAAAAAATAATTGCCGAGGACTAGATGGTCTTGGGCATTTCTGTACTTTAACAGCAATGTGCACAACAAAATATCCCACAGGTTTGCTGTATTTAATACCAAGGGTTGATTTTGTAAAACAGTTTTAAAAATTGCTTGCGATTTGCCTCTTTAACAAAGTATATGCGTTGTTTCTATTTGTCATTTTGAAGTGCCATATGGTGGCAGATACTAATCCACAATATGTTGCCGTAGTTCTCTCTGATCGCTCTTGAAAACAACATAATTACCCAAATGGAGACTTGACCTTTCATTCCATTTTAATGGACTGTTTTCTGAGCACATTTCTAATCAAGAAGAAATGCATGAATTGTTGTCATCAAAGTTGGCTATATGTATCTTGTCTGGGAAGGGAAAAATCTTCAGGCCAGAATCAGGCTACACACCAGATGTCTGTTCAGCACCCAGAATATTGATGACTTGATTCTCACGGGGGTGCACTGGAAATAACTTTGATGTTAAGCAAAACAAAGATTTGAGGTTTAAAAACTGTGTTGATATCCTTCTCCTCTGGACAACAATGCATAAACAAAGCTGCCATGTCTTTGACATATGCTCATCCTGTGGGGATATTCCCGCACCATAGTAATAGAGGTGGGTGTACTGGACAAAGCTTGGATCTATATTTCAGTATTCTTCTCCCTTAAATTTGTAAGGCTTGAAATCTTAGATACTGTTTTGAGTGCATCCAGTGAGCTAAGAAGCCTATGATTTGTACTCACATTTCAAAACTGTCTGGGCCTCAGTGATGTTGCATCGCTGTACATCTCCATATCAACAATTATGTTTCGGTCTGTTGGTGACTTCATGTATTTCTGATTTTAATGTGCTCCTGGTGGAATGCATGGGGCAAATCCAGGTGGATTTCCTGCACACGGTCCCCTTTTTACTTCATATAAAATGCAAAAGATTTGTCAGAAGCAAAACAAGGTGTGCACAGGCACAAAGGTCGGTTGTTTCCCATAGGTGTGCAACCATTTTGTGTGTCTGCAGTTAGTGCTGATGGGCTATTTCACAGACACGGATATGCAGACAGAACCATAGAATCACGTGCTGCAAAACTGTCAGTTCCTCCACATTGGGAGGAGTTTCTTCTAGTCCTCAGGAAGAGTTTTTAGCCCTTGTTACAGGGTTTGTTCCTGTTTTGGTCACAAAAATGGTTCATAATGTTGATAATGTGTAAACCAAAGAAAGTACATTACTTTCATTCTTTGAGTAATTTTTTTTGACAGATGTATTGCCCTTTTGGTCTCAAATTTTATATAGCCTCCCTGGTTTTCCCCTCCGAGCAGTTTTCTGTCTGGAATGCACAATAGATCTGGGCTTAGCATACTGTTAGCCTTAACCATTTTGTCCGTAGCAGTAAATCCTAAAATTTCTGAGAATGACTGGATTGAGCCCTTTGTGTATTTCCCAAGATATTTGTTGATGAAAACGTGTTGCTTGCCTCCATTTTGATAAGGCATGAAAGTAATAGAAGGCTTATCTTTAAAGCTTTTCCCACTGGGAAATTTTGAATTTGTGAATATGGTGACTGTTTATATGCATCACAAAACAAAAATGCATAATTGAACAGCAGCAACTCTCTGAAAATAATCTACTATTTCAAACAGTTGAAGGCCCCAGTGTGGCAAGTCACCAAGTATTTAAACTCTCTTCGTGTGATTAGGCTACATACTACCTAGATAAAAGTTACTAGCTGTGGAGACATGAAAGAATCAAGTTTATTTCCTCCCATGCCACACCTTTGAGTATGCCTAGAGTCATGTTTCATATGGGCACAACAGGCATGTTGGGTATACTCTTTTTCCTGTATGAAATGTTTTAAATTACTGAAAATAAAAATATGATTCAGGCTCGATTAAGCTTCTCTTCTCTTTGGTGATACAAATTTACTTGTGTAATTTAAATCAATAATATTTTGCCTTAAATGCATTTGAACTGAGACATGAGAGGAGCATTTAACTTTTACTGAATTTTATTCCAGATTTATCTGTTTCTATTGAATAAGTCTGCAAATTGTAGTCAGATACTTGAGAAATCCATACAATATGTTTGCTTTGAATTATCCAAAGCAGTGGTATTCACATCCAAGTTATACAAAACCAGTACGTTTGTAACTTATAACTTAATATCAAACTCATTGGCTGTAGGTATTAGCCTGGGGGCAATGTTTAGTTGAACACAGTGTCAGCCAAGTTTCTTCTGATAACAAAGTGAGGTAACTTTTTTGAGACACAGAAATCACTCTCATTTGTATCCTGTGCCAAGGATCTTTAAAGCCCATGGAAATGTTTCTTTCTGGATCATTCTTCCTTCCGCTGCTGTATTTCCTCTTAACAAGATATTGCTCTCATGCTATTAATGTTAATGAGAGTACTAAAATCTCTTAATAAGAAAATGTTTTAATTAATGAGGACATTGCCGTTGCTGTTCAGGATCAGCCTGATTCCATATGCAGAGATTTCTATGGAGAGTTTTACAAATCCCTTTATTAGGTCTGGGCAAGGGTCCTCTAGAAGTCCTACATTTTCAGGGAACAGCTGAAACAAATGCTGTAGTCTGGCTATTTGGAAAGATAACACAGTAAAAATTTTACCAGTAAATTCTGTATATTGTCTCAACCTAAAAATGTTGACACCTGAACAGAGTGAGTGCTGATACACTCATTTATAATGGCATGACTAGACTTGCCTGAAGTTTTGAAGGCTGTGTGACTGCACTTATTGATCTCATTTCACTGGTATTTTGTTACCCCATAAGGTAATTCATGCCACTGTCTTTCAGATTCATTAGACTGTTGACTTTGACCTAGAAAGCTAAATAATCTGAGTGAATCCTTAGAAGAAGCTCTGTCTGATATGGTTGCTGTACCTATTGCCAGTGAAGGGACATAAGCCACAGCCCTATTGCTAGTTCTGGGAGTAATTAAGTCTGATTAGCAATGGATTTCTCCATAATAGTCTGCTTTTCTCCATTGATTGAGCTCCAGATGGTATCCTATTGTATCCAGGTTCCCCCATGTCCCTTAAAAATCCTCATACTCTGTGACATATCTGCCCTCTTTCTACACTACCCCTAGCTCTTTCTCGTGTGCCTAGATGTACTTTCTAATGAAGTAACTTCTGCTTCAGAGCTTGTTCCTGTATTCTGCACCAACCTCTGTCCTGTCCTTTGTCCTGTCCATACTTTGGCTGGTTGAAAGTTCAGTGTAGACTTCTGGTTCAGTTAATTAATGTTTACTGACCCACCTACTTGCTACTTCCTCCCAACCTCTGGGCAAACTGAGCAAAAGAGACAATTTAAACTGCTCCTGCCTTTCCTTCATTCAAATTGCTAGCAGGGGCTCTCTCCTCTTAGGTGGCTGCTAAGACTCCTGAAACTCATGTCTATATATGAGACTTTTTTTTCTGTGAAATTAGCTTTAAATTATCCAGTGAAATCCAAAGTTACTAGGCAGAGGCAGACAGACTTGCAAACAAAGTGTCTGTGTTCACATAAGTTTTGATTGCATTGGGACAGTAGCGTTAAAAAAAAGCAGGAAGTCGGAGGCAGTGACTCACCATTCCTATAGACATCTTTGTTAACTCTGAGGACCAGTTGTGAGGCAGTGTGCTTGTTCTGCCTTTGGTTACAGAGATAGATGGGCTGAGAGAAGGCAGCAAGAGAATTTTGCTGAAACTGTTGGTTATATCACATTTTGCTTTAGGTGTGTTTCTTGCTTGTATCTGCTTATATGGCAAATGTTAGTCATTTGTTTTTTAAGAGGTTGTCTAGGTGCCTGGAGAGCTGGAGGAGCCTAATTTTTAATGTATTAGTACTAGAACAATAAATCAGAGGTAAGAATAGAAGTGTGCAGAGAGATGTTGCATAATAGAAAACTATGGGAAGACATTTGGAGAGGTCTGGACTGCCAGCTGATCTGGAGGAGAGGCAAGAAAAGAGCAGCCTGACCTTTCTGTGCTGCTCTTACAAGAGGTCAAAGGAATGAAACAATAATGGCAGCCTTCAGTCTCAAAAAGGGCAGCAGAAAGAGAAGGGCAGCAGCCAAAATCTGCTTCTGCTGTATATTCAATTAACATTTGCTGCCCACAATCCCATAATTTTTCACTGAGTAGGAGCCAGGATAAAAGCCATCCTAGTTAGTGTCCATTTCATAAAGTGAAATCTAATTAGTAAAATGTTTAAAAGTTAATGAAGAATACAGGATGTCAGAAAATATGTTCTAATGAAGTGCAGCCCTCTCAAACAAGCACTTGTGCTGTCATAAACTCGTTTCATGAGTAATATCTCAGTGTCGATGCTAATAAAATACCATAAGCAAAGGGCCAGGAGGAGTGCCATGCAAAATGCTCAGCTGTCTCTTTAGAGGTTCAACTTTAATGTTAATGTAGACTCCCTGTAGGCACATGCATGCAAAGATCTTAATTTCTGGGCTTTGCCTGCCATTCATATCTGTTACTGCAGAGTGTTGGACAATAAACCCATGACGATATTTTTTTCTAGTCATGTGGGATGTGAGCATTGTTTTTCTTTTGGACTGCTGCTTTTACATAGACACAGTGGAGCTTGAGATACTTAAGAAATTCCAAGAAAAAAATTTCTGAGAATTGTCTGATGAGCTGCAGATATCACTGGAGTTCCAAAGGGGGTCTAGCTGACAGAGCATTTATTTGGCAGTTAAATACTTGACACTTGAATACAGAAGTTGGAATATTACATTTTCGGTACTGTAATATCTCCAGATGAAAATCTCTGATATTAGACTAAAATTCAATATTACGTAATATAATATTTTACCCCTACACAGTGAAATTTCAGCACATTTATCTCTGGAACAGTTTCCAGAGAATATTATGCATCTGTGGGAGATGTATCAGAAAGGAAATGGGTATTGAAGATATTTCAGTTTGCACATGGCGACTGAATCAAAAATTGTCAAGCAAAGAGGCTGACACAGACTTCAGTGGTTGCATTTTAGAGCTTTTAAACACAGAAGTTTTTTGTTGTTTTTTTTTTTTAATGAAGAAGAATTGCTTGAATATAAAAAAACCAAAACCCAACGCTTTGAATCAGACAAAGGCAAACCTGTTTAAAAAAGTACTGGGTACAATAGCACTGCAGAGAACAAGGCCAGATTGTGTGTGGGAGTACAGCAGCATTGCTCCACTGAAGCCAAACAGAAGATTTGGCCCTGAATATTTGAGTCCTACAGGGATCTTAGGTTATTTCTTCCTGAGCCTGTGTTCTTCTGTCTGCAAGCTGGTCGATTGCACCTTAATAGAATTTAAGTATTATCATTTCAAATGTGTCCTCTTTTTATACAAATATTCATGAAAATTAATTTCAAGCTCTTGTTATGTCAAGATCTAAATACAAATAATATCCAAGTAGGACACGAGAACAGTGCAAAGCCTTTTCTCATTATATAGCTATCAGAAACATTCTAAAAAGCTACTGTAGGAAAGACATTCTCTGCTATTTTGATCTATGAGTAATCATATAAAAAAGAAGCTTTTTTAGAGGTAGCTACAGAATGATAGTTGTGTGACTTGAGAAGAACAACAGGCTGTAGTTGGAAAAATTATCTTTGTCTTGAAGAAAAACACGTGGAAGAAAAATCAACCTCTAGCAAAAGAGCTAGATGTGATTAGAAGAAGAGATATAAAAGTGATTCCTGAACATTGAAAAGTAAGAAAAAGCTCTTCTAAGAGGTTGCTGAAAGGTAGGGGAAAAAATCAGCAACAGATTTCTCTAGAGGAGGTATTCATAACAAAATGTTGAAGAAAAATGAATATTCTAGAGACTTGCTGTGTATTATGTATTCAGGTTTAGATAAATATTCACATTTTACAGCATTTCCAAGAGTAGGTCCTGTGAAGATTTTAACACTATCTGGTGTTCACCTGCATCAGCTATCATTGTTATCTTATTTCTTACTCCCTGAACTAGGTTGTTTGGTTTGGGGTTTTCGGGTTGCTTTGTTGGGTTTTTTTTAAATTGGCAGCTGTGGCTAGTGTGAAAATCCCAGAGGATGAAGTAGGAGTACCTCCTACTTCAATATGATTTAGTGGATTTGCCACTAGGAGAAAATCTTACGGCTGATTTTGATTTAAATTTCATACCTTTTTACACTAAGTAGTGCATCAGAAGCAGACCATTTGCTGTGAGGTGGAGCCCAGGAAGGGATCAGTGAGAATACTACATTACGGTGTTTGCATTCCTAGCAGTCCCTCACCCCAATGCAAGTTCTGTATCTTACCAAGGATAGCGTGTTTTGCCAGAGTAGTGTTTTCCCAAAACAACTAGCAGTGGTGCTGGGCCGGCAGTGAGCAGAGGGTTAGAGCATGCTGTGGAAACTTAAACCACTGAACTGCTCCTTATTGCTCTCAGTTGAGTTAAATAGGAACGGTGTTGTATTGCTGTAGATGCTGCTTCATATTTGAGCACCTAGCAATTTTTATGCTGTCTTTACATGCCTAAGTAGCAGTAATGCTAGATCTGTTGTATTAGACAGAAAACCATTTTGAAAGCTTTCAGAAATCATTAAACAGTTAAAAGCTGAGACACCCTTTTTTGGGGGGGTAGGATCTGGAGAAGTATGCTGTATGCGAGTAATGCAACTGTCTGTGCCCCCTGCCTAGGGTTAGACTGGATTTGATAAGCAAGAACAAAATTTCAGTATGCTTTTTTGGTTTAAAAGAATATGTCAGGGGATTTTGTTTGTTCGTTTTTTTGGAAGTCTCAGTGGTACAGTTTACAAAGACTGTAGAGGTTCTATGAATACTAGGGTGAATGAGACTGCATTTGTACATACATAGAAATGCTCATCAGAAGAGGAAAGCAAAAAGCCATTTTACCTTATCCTGGTCTCTGAGGCAGGATCAGCACACTCAGAACAGCCGTGACAAGTGTATTTCTAAAATCTTTTAACAACAGGCAATTCATTCATAAGGGCAGATTCTCGTTTGGTGTAAATTGTGTGCTTCATTCATTAATCTTACTATGCTGATTTTCACTGAGAATCATCTCCATAATTTACACAGTATCATCCTGTACATTTCTTTCCCGGAGTGCCATCTTACAGGACGGTCAGATACAATGACAATAGATATGTATAAATAGACAGAGACAGATCTCTGTAGGGATCATTTTTAAAGAACCAGATGGCAATAACCACATTTATTTTCTTCCCAGCATCAAAAATATGCTTTGCAGTAGGGCTGTGCCTTTTCATTCCAAATGAACCCAAACAAAACCCGATGTATCTTTTCTATGTACATTTCAATTCCTCCAGGAGACATCTGTGGGCTAAATTATGCGAAGTCCAAGCATCGTTTTACACAGTTACCATCCAGGAATGACATAAACAGATTGCTTACAACTGTTTTTTAATTGGCTTCCAGAAACATTTTTTTAAAAAGCCAGTAGAGTTACTGATGCTAGGCCCCATGCATACCACTGCTTTGCATGAATATACCTCTGATTAATTCTGTGATACCTTGAAACACATCTTAGTCACCCTAAAAATGTAAACAACATTTCTGTGTTGAGAATCACTCGTCGCTCATTTAGTAGTACTTTGCCTCCTCAACTTCTCTGTCAGTATTTCTATTATATCTTGATGTCACTCATAAATTCATACCTTCTCCATGAAATTTCTTCTGCACAGGAGACAGTAGCTTCCAAATAAATAAAGTCACTTTCTTTCCCCTAAACTACTTTTCCCTTCCCCACTAAAAATATTTGCCTGTAGTGGAACTAATGCAATGCTTTCCAGAGTATGTGTGCTTTTGGAATTAAGGAGTATGCATACATCTGTTGAGTCAAGAGAGTCATTAACTGAAATGAAACCATCCTCTATAAAATTCTGGATGTCTAAACTTCATACCAGACAGAGGACCACATGTGTGCCTCTTCTGCTTCTGTAAAGTTTTTACTAATTATCTTTGAGAATAACAGTAGAGTTAGAACAAGCATTTTTACGCTAAGCCTTTACTGGTTTATTTACCATTTTTTTATGTAACAAAAGTTGCTACTAATGGTGCTGTAACACAGCAGATAGGAATTTCCTGATCCCAATTCCCACTGAAGCAAAACACCTATTTATTAAAGAAGATGAAGGATATGATAAGCCCAGATTTCTTTCACCAGCCCTGCCCTGCCCTGATGGTTATTCACATTGACACTGAGATGGGGATACACCACTAACTTTCAGAATGGAGTTTAAGGGTTACTCTCACCCAGTCTCTGCTGTGGGAGCTGCCTCTCCCCTATCTGTAAAGTATTTTGAAAGCTGTCATCCCATTAGGGATGTTTGTTTCTCCTTCCTCCTTGCTGTGAGTTGACTTTTCCCTTTAATGAGGAGCTTTGGAGGCAGGCAGAGAGATGCTAAATGCAGCAAGATGATAGAGAAACCTGTTTTGCCAAGAAGGCTTAACACTGGCGGAGTCAGTCACAGATCCTTCCTGTCTTTCTTACCTCAGACTGAACACAGCTAAAGGGGAACAACCTGAGCTGGGTGGTAAATACAGGCTTTAGAGTTATTTTTGAGCCAATTCTGTCAGGTGATCATACACTATCAGCTATCTAAGCTTTCAATACATGATACTAGCCTGAATATGGAACACACTGGAAAACAAAGAAAAATCCATTTCTTTTTATTTTAAAACTGTTGTCTGAATGGGGAAGCAAGGGATTTGGGGATTTTTTCGTGTATTTTTATTTCTTCTTGGGGAAAGGTGAGGGTTGTTTTTGCTCCAAGTCTGTCTTGTATTTGGGGACAGTAAAATAAAGGAAGCAATAAACCTCTGTAAATACAATTTTCAGGAGTACAGTGGCAATGGTACTGATTAGTGATAAGCGCACTCATGTCCCTCAATATCTCTATGAAGTGGAGCCACAAGCATTTTATTCCCTGGTGATCGCTTTCTTGAGGATAATGTTTGGTAGGAATTTGTGCTTGGCTGTGTTCTGCCCTATTTCCTGGTATTTCCGGTAAATCAAACTGGCACCTTCAGCACATTTGCCTTTGTACTCTGAATGGATTGTCATTTTTGAGATGACAAATCCTTTATACAAATTTGAAGAATAACAAACTGTGTGGCTTTTATATTCAAATTTGTTTACAGAATGATATTTGCAGATAACTATTTAAGTCACCCTCTTTTTTTTTTTAATCAGATGATGCAGTCAGTAGTTTGTTCTGTGCTTGGAGGTATATTTCATTATGTTCATTATTCATGATGGTTCTGTAGTTATTCCTGTGCTATGGGAATCTGCTGCATTCATTAAATACCATTTCATAAAATTGATGGACTGTGGCTGGCACAAGTTTATCTATAACATTTTCAAAGAGAATATATCATGTAACCAGCTTGTAAAATAAGCTTATGAGTTTTACAAAGTATGCAGATTTATTATATGTTTCCTGGTTGCATTGCTCTGTCACCTCCATTACTGGACAGAGCATATGCCTCCAAACCAAGCCTAGATGCCTAAAGACTCCTCAAGCTAGTACTTGATTCTATTACACTTCTGAACAAGCTGCTGACATGTAGCAAGCCCTCTAGGATTTCCTCTCCTGTTTCACCTCATGCATAGTTTTGGAAAAATATGAAGATTTCCATTCTTGTAATCATTGTGTTCTAACCTGATTCCTTCTGCTAGTTCTAACAAGGGAAACATCTTAATTTCCTGTATCAAATATTTTTGAGGTAAATGCAGTGTTACACGCCCATGTCTCCATGCAGGAACCGTTTATGGTTCAAAGGTGCATAAACACTATAACATACGGAAAAAATACAATTTATTTTGAGATCCCAAGGGTGTCAGCTTTGTATACACATATAGTGAAAAATTGTCATTGCTTTGATGGTCTAAGGCCTTGTGCACTCAAAGCTGGTCTGTTTGTCCTTACTGTATTTGCTTCTATAATAAAAGATATCACCTCTCCCTCATGTCCAGTTTACATTTTTCATAAAAGCTGACTTTTGTTTTGTATACAAGTTAAATTTTCTCATAACCACCAGCTTTTTTTTTTTTTGTGGAAACTGTGACTGCACTGTAATAAGTGAAAGGTACGTAGCAAGGAGAGTGTTACTATAGTGGACAATACAACTGAAACACAATGGCTTCTGCACGGATCACTGTAAACGTAAATCACAGATGGTGGTGCTGTGATCATCTGATTACATTAATGTGAAAGTACATTAGCTTAATGTATTGAAGGTCAGGAAGTTTACATCTCAGCAGCACTAAAGTGGAAATCTGCAAAACGTAATATAAACAAGCAATAAGTATCATAACTGATTATCATTAAGAAATTCATTTGGCCAAAGAAAACTGTTTTGAAGCAGTAGTGAAGAGCAGAAAACTATAGACCTGTATGCAATTTTACAATCAACTTGTCTCAAGGAATGTTTTATCTGCCAGGTGCTGCTCTTCCTATAGACAGAGTTACAATAGCTTTTACTAATGCCTGTTTGTCACACCAGTGACCATCCATGAAGAAATCAGAAAAGGATCAGAGCAGACAATTGAACACTGACAGTTAGTAATTTGGTATTTTGTATGAATTCTCATTCCATCCAGATTATTTTGTAGGTCAGGCTTATATTTCCTAGATGAACATATGCATAGTTAAGGCCTTAGGTTGCCCCAGGGGAGATCTAGGTTAGATATGGCTCTCTACAACCACCTGAAAGGAGGAGGTGGGGGTTGGTCTCTCTTACAAAGTAAGAAGTGACAGATGACAGCAAATGTCCTCAAGTTCCACCAGGGGAGATTTAGGTTGGATATTAGGAAGAATTTCTTTACAGAAAGGGTTGTGAAGCATTGGAACAGGCTGCCCAGGGAGGTGGTGAGTCCCCGTCCCTGGAAGCGTTTAAAAGACATGCAGATGTGGCACTGAGGGACGTGGTTTAGAGACCCTGGCAGTGCAGGGTGAACAGTTGGACTTGATGATCTTAAAGGTCTCTTCCAACCAGATGATTCTATGATTCTATAATTTAAGCAAATGGTGGCAGAAGAATGCTACCTATGTTGGCAGTTGTAGTACTGCAGATTTATAACCACCACAGGAGTGTGGTTTTCTGTGTTTGCCTAAAGCCTGTTGCTGTTGTGATCCTACTTATTTTCCAAGCCTGGAGAAATTAGTGTGTCTAGAAATACGATCTGGATTCTGAGAGCACACAAATTTACTTCACATTTCACAAATGCTAGAATTTGTTAGGTGTTCTTTGACAGATATGAATTGGCTCTGTTAACCTGTTCACTGACAGACATAAGAACATATAAAGCCAAGGACAGAACTTAATTCATTTGTTCTGCACTGATCTACTAATGCACTGGAAGACATGACCGAACCAGAGTGCCTGGGAGCTTCAGTAGGTTCATGGGTTAGCACTGAGGCAATAGTGTAAAAAAATGCCTGGCAAAGCATTTCTTAATCCCAGGGACATTTCCTCTCAAAGAGCTTAGAGCACTGAAAATCTGAAAATGAGAAATTTCTCTTCGATAGATCTCGCTTCAACTTTGATTCTCATTCTGCTTAGCACCCTTGGTCCAAACAGCTACCTCCTGCCTTTTCTTCTTCCAGCTAGTTCTGCTTATTAGTTGCAATAAAACGGCTTTCACTTATCAGACAGCTTCTCAAGCTAAGTGTTCAGGTAGACAAACTGCAGCTTTCAGATAAAACCACTAGAGAATTTTACTTCTTTCCCATGCAGGTTTCTTTCCAGAGTCCATTCAAAGAACTACTAGGAAACGGCATTTCAGTGAGGAAGAGATGTACACAGTTGAGAACCCACAATGACTCTCAAGTTTGTAGTGCTTTACATGGTTTCTATCTCCCGGCACAGTACGGATGATTTAGTCCTAAATGGTGCTTGTAATGCAACAAGCCAATGACAGAACATTTGCCTTTAGCTTTCAATGCAGGGCTATCATCTTTCAAAATGGACAAGTCAGAAATGCTGATCTCAATGTCAGAGTACTTTTGAAAGTTTTTTGCAGTTAGCAATGCTTTTACCAAACTTTATTACTCTGCTTTAGTGACCCAACAATTGAAAGAACTTTAATTCTGTCCACTATAATCCAAAACAAGGTGTGGCTGTCAGCAAGTCTGCAGGATTGCTTATTTTATGATAGATGGGGAATTCTACACAGTAAATACTCCGCAGTGCTTTCTCATGATTTACAGCTGCATCGTATGTATATCTATGTCCAGTTATCATGCTGCTGTTGATTTCTGAACTGATCCTGAACTAAACCAGAGAAGCTGAACTTCCATCTCATTGGTCTCGGCTTTTTGTGGTGGTGTTCTTTTAGCAGCCAAAATAGCACCATGTAAAAACTAGTGGTTAGAAACATTCCAGAAGTACAACATTGTTATGTAATCTAACAGTTTCCAAAGCAATATTCTGGAAGAATATATACCTGGGTTTTTTTCCCTTTCTCCAAAGGGAATTCCAAAGGATTCTGGATATTTAGTATAATACTTTTGATGACATAATGCCACTTAAAGATCTGCAAGCAGTATAAATTCAATGGGAATATGCAAATGTCAGGCAATACATAAGCCTGTGCTAGAGCGGAAGAACACGGACAGTGGCACAGACAGTGGATCTCAATTTTATAACAAAGTGGGGTTTTTTCTTTTTTTTCTTTTTTTTTTTTTTATGAGGCCATTGGGCAGAATAAAAAGGGGGTGACTTTTTTTCCTCAATGCAAATTTATATCTCTTATCTTCCTTGTTCTCTTATTTTTGGATGAGCTAGTTTATAATAGGAACCCGCAGAGTGCTTTCTAGCAACATTTTCTCATCCGTCATCCAAGAAATCATCTTTCTTTTCTTATAACACATTTTCTAACATAGCAAGAGCATTTATCCTCCTAGCTTGTTAAACTGCTTTTTCCGATCTATTCTGTTTGTCCAGTAACCTAAAGAATTCAGTCTGTTGCATTTCCCAGTAATTCTGCTGCAGACTGAAACACATCCTGCCTCAGAAAACTTTGCTCGTAATCCAGTGTGCAGACATTACCACCTGCTTTCCAATGTCATCACTCATTGGCAATTACATGACTCATGCATGCAAATCAGGGATGAACAGTTCTCATGAAATTTGAGTTTACCCAAACTTTCTAAACATTTTCTGATGTTTGCAGATGTACTTCAAGTTTGGAAGTCTTTGGGAGGCATGATTTGTTTTTTTTTTTCCTTTTAAACAACATCATCTTAGAACTAACTATGAAGATGCCAGTCCAGTTCTAAGGCAAAGATGATTTCCAAAATGTAAGCAGGTAATGTCCTTGTCTTATAAATAATACAGCCTTGTTTCACTCTCAAGAAATGTAACAATGCATTAAGAGCTACCTTACTACTGCCTGCCTACCTACTGCCTGCAAAAAACCAGGCAATTATTAAAAATATGTGAGCTAATTATTCATATTTATTTACCCTAAGTAGTCAGAATTCAGGGGTTTCTAAATTATTCAAGTTAGGAATTGATGCCATAGTCTGGTGTCAGAGAATGCTTAACTTCTTATGGACCAGACCTGAAAGTGTCTGTCACACAGTCAGCGCCGTTTGAGCTGATATTTCCCACTCATCTTACTGAGTAGTTAATGGGAAAAATGCCGTGGATATTTCACTTAGCCCACCTAAAACATTTCTTAACTATGTGCTGTGGTCTTCAAATATACACCTTGGGATGCATTTTTAGCCATGTTGACACACATATCTTTCGTTGTAGAGTTTCTAATGTCTTAGAAACACCTGTATCAGTCTACACAAAAGCAGCTTGGATCTGAAACCTATCATCCACCCAGTATCACAGCAGGGATTCTTAGCTAGATCACAGGGCCACTTGATCAACTCTATTCTGCTTCCAGATTCAAGCTACAACATCTATATGTGATGCTCCCAGGCTTGCATTGCAACTAATATGGAGACCTGTCCTGTATTTCACTGCACGACTTTCATGTCCCAACACAATAAGCAGAATTTCAGCAATTTTTTGGTGAAAAGATAATTTTTATCTGAGAGGAACCTCTCAGGAAAACAGTGCAAAACCTTGGTTAGCAAGTTCTCATACTCTGCTAACATATTTAATTTAAAAGGTTACTGTAGAAAGAAGACAATTGTAGACAGCCTACTACATAATAAAACCATATTTGAAGCAGACAGATGGAGAGAAATGAATCAGGAAAACCTACAACTTATTTAAAAAGGTCTGATGTAGTATGAGAATTAAAAAAAAAAAAAAACCCAAAAGTCTGTCCCTAGAGTATTGACTATCTAAACAGTAATTTTTAGAATTCGGAAAATCAATTACATAATCATATTCAAAATTAACTAGTCTGACTTTATCCTATATAGTAACTATGGTTTTTTAATAGTGACTTTCTGTAATATTTGAAAGATAACCATGATGCAAAAAGCATACATACTGTAAGAACTTTCAGAAAGTGTAAGAGCAAGGGCTTTCTCTCTGAAGGAAAATGAGCACGAAGCACCCAGATGAATATGCAGCTTATACAGAAAAGCACAAACTCTCCTCAGCAATTTCTGAGGAACAAGGAAGTTAACAAGAAAGAGAAAATTGATATAAACAGACTGTCTTACTCATACAAATGCTGAATACCAGCAATTAAAACATTTAAAGATGACACTGCATGCTAATGCTTCTTCAAAGACAGGCTCTAGTCTTCTCCACTCTCATGTAATATGCTTCATCTCTGGGGAGCTGCAATCATTCCTTCCAGAGATAGTTAACTAATACCATCTATCTGCCATAAACCAAATGATAGCCTAGACTTGATTATAGTAGCAATGCACTTTTCTGTAGCATGATTTCAAAGCACAGAACCTGAGGGTATTGTTTATTTATTACTTGGTGAGCAAATATATTTTTAGCATTTAACAACTGAGGGTAACATTCTGCTTTAATGGTAGTTTTTCATGGCATGTTTTTTTCCACTTTCCTTCATACTCATCATCTTGGATTTTCTGGTTGTTACTAGTTTCTGATGTATGCATCAACACTAATCAAACAGCTATGATTTTAAAGCTACTTTCTTAGTCATGCCTTGGTTCAATGTGTGAAAACACTACCTTTCCAGCCAGAGACACCACAGATGCATTACAATCTAAAATAAGTCTAGTAATTTAGACACTGGTAAAACAGCCCCTTTCACATCGAAGATGGAAGTATAATTTGCATGCCAATGCAATACACTACTAGTATAAGTATAGTCTAAAACCTCCATAGCAGTGTCTTGGGCAAAGATGAGGGAAACAAGGAGGAAATATATGTGGGAAAAGAGACCTCTTTTATAGTATTATGACAGTCTGTCTTGTAAGCATGCTTAAGGGGTGATGGTATAAATGTCACTAATGCCAGGATATACTTTAAAGAGTATCTTTTTCAGTGGAATTATTCTACTGTATTTTCAGATTATAGCACCTATAAGTCATCTGTAAATATATATACATTTTTATGTATTTTAAGATTAAATACACATTCTGCATTTCAGAAGTAATGGAGTTTTTACTCTGGACAAGTAATACAAGGTTATGTTTACCTCAGAACTCCTTAGTGGTCTTCTCAGGTTCTATCTCTGTAATGTTCTTCTCCACAGCCTATATGGTTCCCACTCCTAACCTTCAAAAGCCTCTTTCCTCTAGACTTGCTGCTCTCACTTATTATGGGGACTTATTTTCAGGAACTGACACTTTCTGAGGAAAGTATGCAGGTAATATTTATACTAGTTGATTCATTCCATAGAGTACCCGGAGTATGTAACAAAAAAGTACCACAGTGCAAGGTGGATATTTGATACACATTATGAATAGCTTGATTTTCATTTCGTGTTGCTCTTAAACAGAAACCTTTTGAAGTCAGGAGGTCAAATTTCAACATCATCCCTTTCATTCTCAAAATTAATTTCCATACCAGGAAACTGACAGCCATAGCTCAAAGCGACTTCTTTGTACCCATGTTCATGTACTGGCCTTGGGCCTAAATGACCTGTTGAATAATTGACAGGAAGCTAGACCAATTTTATTACCCCTTATAACAGTTTTCCAGCTGCTCTGAGCAGCCACAGCTGCATAAAGCAGCCAAAGCCAGTCCCAGAACCTGAACCAAATGTGCATAGATTGCTAGTCATACTGTTTAAGACAAGAGCAAACCTTGTTTTGTACATACTCACTTCTGTGATGTAAGCTAGCATAGGGCAAAGCTTTCAATGAGAATTTTGCTAGTGTGTAACTTTTTGATTACTTTAATTCCTGGCCTTATAAAGCCATTCATAAGGCACTGTGGTTTGTGACTTCTGAGACTCTTGCTTCTCAATGAGTTGTTCCTATTTTCATTGCCTTTTAAAGGCAAGACTTCATTTCTTTCTAACTGTCAGCACCAAAGGATAAGATGTGGGCCATAAGGCCTTTTCTTTAGTTGGCACTCACTGCCATCCAAATTTAGATCCATACTTAAGTTTTGAGCTGTTTCGTAGGACTGTATGGCTGAGAGCTGCAGTGCATTTATGAAGCACTGAGTGAAGTAGAAAGCTGATGAACACAGGTTGATTATTAGTTGAGCTTGAGTCGTATGTTTTGGGAACACTGCTATGACTTGGTGTGGAACATTTAACTTTTCACAATGTTTAAGGTAGAGTCATCAGTTAAATCATTGTCTTGGGCAAGGCTGACACGACTATTCTCTGATTTCTGTCAGATCGCTAATTAGGTGGACAAGCAACACATCCTGTATCATTTACTAATACTTACATGGACTTTCTACCCTTAGTTGTTGATTCTGGCTATGTAGAGGAAACTGAAATTTTAAGAATTATATACTGTCTTAATCAAATATTACACTTCTGTACAAGACAATTGAGGCTTTCTGCTACAGTCTTCCTTGCTTCGTCTGTACCCCACTTCTTTCCATTTGCTTATACCCTCACTGCGATGTGTACAGCTGAATGTTAGGCAAGCTAAATAAATTATATCTGAATCCCAACACGGGAATTTTGTAAGCTGCCTAATGAGTCTGGCACCTAATCTGTCTTGATAGGAGACAACTGACATTTAACATTTCCAGTCATGAAAAGTAGCTACTTAGACTGTTTAGAGGGTACCTTAAATTTTTGCATGCTATTTATTTTTCATTTATGTGTGTTCTTAAACATCTTCCTCTGTCTGTTGGCTGATAAATCTAGCTGTTCTAGTCTTAGTGTAGACATCATTTATACCTAGAAAAGCATATCTGAAAATACATTACCTTTAAATAGCGGGATCCATCACATCTGAGCTCCCATGTCTGATAGCCAAAAAGCTTCATTTCATTTCAGAAGAAAAATTGCTTCTGTCAAGGTAAACAGAATGCATTATCCCCCTTTAATAACCATTTTTAAGCATGCTTCTGTATTACTTTTTTCACAGCTGTATTGCAATAAGCCTTAGAGTAATTGCCAGTTCTTCTGTCTAATAGGTTCATTATTCTTTTGCCATAATTGCAGCCATTAAACGTCCAATTGTTAAATTTCCACTCCTACGTTTACTTAGTGTAACATTTTATAATGGGGAATGTCATTACAGCACCCCAGTGGCTACAGCTGTTTTTCAAAGTGTTTCTAAAAGTCAATGAGATCTATTTGAGATATGTCTGTATTCTTGATTTTTCAAAGATTCTCCCCGCTGCACTATGTGTGTCATCTTTTTTTAGCTTTTTTAAAGCTAGCTGCATTTAGGTACCCTTTTCTGAAAGTTTAAGAACCTGACCTATTCAAGAAGACATAAAGCTGTGACTTTAATATTTCTAAAGCACCATTTTTTCACTTTTATGAAATGATTCATATATAACAAGGTGATGGAGCAAAGATTTAACGAAGGGAAATTAACACTTATGTCTTAATAGCTTTTTGAGAGCACTGATTTATCTTTTGTCATGTTAAATTTGTTGAGCTTTTTCTTTGTTGTAAAAGAAGCCTAGCTCTTAGTGTCAGCTACAACTGTGGTAATAAAATTATGTTTAATGCCCTTTGCTTCATTACTTGACATTTCTGGATAAAATAATCAGTATGCTATGGTTTACTTTTTATTTGTGTGAGAGGGACTTGTTGATTTGAGATGTCACATTTGAACCTGATATGTAAGCTTTATTTAAAAAAAATAAAAGCTGTTATAATTATCACTCTGTCTATAATAATGAGTAATCCTCTTTCATGGAACACTAATGACCTATATAGTTTGTGTGTGCTATCTGGTTTCAGCCTTTTTATAATGACACTGAAAAATGTTTTTTCATTCAAACGCATTAGTTTATGTTGCCAACAAGCATGGAGGAACTACTTTGAAAATTGCTGGCACCAACACTTGTCAGCTCCAATCAATTTCCTGGGAAAGCTGATACTGCATGCCTGATAACCCTATTTGTGAGGTTATCCAGCCTCTTTTTAGGATATAACTTCATGTTACTTTAAAACTCACATAGGCAGTATGTCATTTTTATTACTTAGGTTTCACACTCCTCCATAAGGGGTTGATTAAAACTGCATTTGAAATGTATATCACATAAGGTTTTTTTATATAGCACATTTTCATTCTTAATCTCATTATCAAGTTAAAATTTTTTTCAGTAATTAATTAAAATTGCAGCATTTCCTATCAGCATATGCAGTATTTCATATATTTTACCTCATACATTGTAACAAAAATAATATGGTATGGTGATAAAGATATTTGTTTTGCAGAAAAAATATTTTTTTTATTTAAGTACTTTTAAAGAGAAACATTTTTCTCATCCAAATTCCTTTCCATATTGTAGAACATATACTGAAGATAGCGACAGAAAGAAAAGAGGTCACCAAAAAAAAATACCTTCATCTCCAGATAGCTTTACTCTCAAAGATTTTGCACAGCACTTACATTACCCTTAAGCAAGGATATCTCACTGTAGTTAAAAAAAAAAGCTTTTTTTTTTTTCCTGTATGCTGATAGAATTTCCACAGAGGAAGACAAAGAAAAACACTCATGATCTCTACTTCAAGACTGCAGTTCAAATCTACATCATTATCAAAGTAGAAAGTTGTTACCACATCATGTCTGTGTACATGACATTTATCTGCTTGTTATAATCATGTTTTCAGAACTGAGGTACTGGCTAATTAATTCTTTCAGTGTCTGGCACTAGATTATAGTTACACTAGATATGCCAAGGTGTTGAAGATGCCATTCAGATATTCTGTTCTCTTGTGGGGGAGTTCTTTTTGAGCAAACTAGATGTAGCAAATTTCTACTCTAAATGTCAGTTTTACAGCTACAGAACAGGCTTCGCTTTCCAGGATCCCGGGATTGTAAAATTCAAGGAGATACAAAAGCAGAAAGAAAAAAAAATCCACCAGTCAGTAAACTGGAATAATAATAAAAAAATTTACAATATGATTAGTGTTAACATAAGAAAATAGCAGAAAATATATCTGTCTTTAATTTTAACATGTTTTCAGCTCTTTGGGGCATCATGTAGAAGAAAAATTAAACATTCTTTATTCACAGTCCAAGCCAAAAGAGGTATCCACAATCAGCAGGTTATCAGTTTGTGAATTTCAGGTATTTCAACTAGATATACAACTAGCATATAAATCATGTCATTCTGCAAGCCATATAACTTTGTTAATAAATATAGTTTGTATTTCACACAGGCTAGAAATAATTCCCATTTACATTTTTTGTTACAGTAGCTACAAATTTCATCATCTTCTCTCCCATACACACAAACCATCATGACTACAACAGCACTACTGTGCAGAAATCATCTGTTCAGTAGTTTGATTCTTTCAGTGATCATCCAATGTTTGAGGCAATGCCCATCAACTGAGAAATTGTACCTGTGACTGGTTGGAGAATTATGTAGTCTAAACACAGTCTAAAATCACTGTATTTTATGTGGCACTATGAATGAGTAAACCAAATTGCTAAAATAGGTTTTAACATAGTTTTGCTTTAGTACAGGTAGCTGATGTTAGTTAATGCTTAATGAGAAGCTTATTAAGGTGAAAAGATGTTGGGAACAAAGTAGCTGACAAAGTTGCTTGATAGAGATAGATTGCAAGGACACATTTTGAGTTTGGAGCAATGCAAGTTTACGAAACAGAAAATTTGGATAAATTACTGAGTTGGGGATTCATCTAAAAATAAGATCCAGGGAATGGTGTCTGGAAGGATGAAGAACAGAGGTGCCACAATAGGATCTGATTTAGCTGCAGGTCCAGCCAAGGCTACTAAGCAAAGATAGGTTGAAAAAAACTCCATGGTCATGGGTTACTCCATTGGGCTTTATCCCAGCCAGCGGTGAGCAAACGAAGTCAGTGAAGTACGCACAACATTATTTTTTAGCACAAATCTGAACATTTCTTACACTGTTAAAGACACAATGGTTTCAGAAGTGTTGTACAAAATATTTGTGAGATATATTTACCATGTATGTTTTCTTTGAACTGGATGAGTGGACATCGTCCAGTGGAGATTTCTGGAAAAGGCTGATTAGATCACAAATGCTCCTGAAAGATCATTACCAAGTCCAGTTGACAAGGAGTTCAGCTATGATTCTGGTTGTTTGGAGAGGTTTCTAGAAATTGTAGCTACCTCATCAGAGTATATCTGGGAACTCTGAGTGCAATGCCTTCCCTCTGGTTGGTGAGAGGTTGATGAAGTGACTAAATAAAGCCCATGAGATTGTTGCAAGTTACATTAATGCCCAAAGCCACCTAAGGAAAAGGAGACTTTTTTTTCCCTGTGAGCATAAGATTTCATAAAATGGATATAGATTAAGTTTCTTGGTACAGAAGGCCTTCATTGTTGTGTTCGTTAATACTGTGATATTAACTGCAGTCACATCTTTGGATTTTTTACAAGTGTAATCCACTTTGGAAAACTCAGCCTTTGAATATTGGCTTTTATTCTGCTGTGTTTCACCGTGAGACATCCTCACAAGTGACAGCAGGTGGAATTGAAACCAAAATCTAGAGCTAAGCAGAAAAACTAACAAGCTTAGAATATGGTACCTTATCAAGGAAGCTGATCTCACTTCACTTAAAGGTTTTGACCTTTGTAGTGTAATCTGAAGTATGGTAAGGCTTTTGCACTGTTTTTCTCATACATGATTTTAAAAATTCCTGTTGTTTAAGGCTCAAGTGTACAGTTCATAGGTCAAATTTCACTGGAAGAGTAGGACCATTCATAACCTAAATGTGAAGGAAAAGTGCTATCTAAGGTGCGAACCAGAGTACTGTATCTTTGGGGTTTGAATCCTGGATGGGGTTTTGGAATAACCTTTAAAATGCACTAGAAAAAATGTGTAGGGTAGGCTCTATTCTAGCCAACCTCTATGTGTTAGCATGAAGGCTTCTGTCTGTGGAAAAGGCTTCTCCTGGACTTTGTGGAAGAGGTAAACAATGTGTATTTTCCTGCCAGCTAGTGCTGAAATCAGTATTGAAAGAGGAGCTTGCTTTTATGGAGGCAAATGAAGAAAGATACACACACCAGTGGTCTGGGAACATGCTTCTATGACAGTAACAGTTGTTTAACACAATTTTTAAGGTTTTAAGAGCCAGAGAACCCTGAACAGCTGTGCTTTAGAATGTTGCTGAGAAGTGGGAGAGGAGTGCATATGTACATACATATGATATTAGTTGAATGGCAAAGTTCAACTTTGCCATTGAAGTTGCCATATCTTGTTAATATATACTTGTTAATGCAATAGAATTATGTATCTGTGGACTTAATAGGACCTTTCTGCTTTCTGTTCTGTGTGAAAACCTTCAACTACATTCCAGCTGTAAAATCGAGACAGGAAAGACAGAAATTGAACTTTCAGTTCCTGAATTGTGGCTCTTGTTCACAATGTATTCATTGCAAATGAGGCAAATCTTTGTGTCTTCTAGATGGTTAGTTGAAAAAGAAATTCTCCTGTGGCTTCAGAGTTGAATGGCTTTGATAGGGTATCGTTGCTGTAGGCTGGACTGTGTAACCTGTGGTGGATCTGCTCTTGTTTGTACTGAAGTCATCCTGAAGTCATTGTTACTGTGACCATGTTATCACTTCTGCTATTGTATACTTTTCTCCCAACAGTACACCAAGCTTGAGCTTGAAGTAAGAGTAATGTTTTAAGATAGTTTATGACACAGCCTTACCTTCATTAATAGCAGTTTAATGTATTCACTGTTCTGCTGCTCTAGCTGGCTTGCAGTCTTTCAGAAGCACTGGTCACTAAATAAAATAAAGTTCCTATTTATTGCGATGCGTCATCTAAAAGCAATCACTCAAAACAAGAATTATAAGACCTTCTACAGGTGCAAATGTTTTTGGCAAGGCCAATCTGTCATCATGAGGCATGGAGAAGAAAGGCCAGTGTTCTTGACTGTTTAGTGAATGCACTTTTTTCTTTTTGCAATTTTCATTATGGCAAATTGCTTGACCTAGCAGGGAGGCATCATCTCAAGGCCGGGATCATATTGTTTTGCTAGTATAATTCCATCACAGTCAACAATAGATATAAATGGAAAAATGAGGCAGAAAGGTACAACAGTGTAGGATGGTATGTTTTCAGATCAGTAATCGGTGTCTATTTAAAACAAAATAGAAATATATAAAATGAGATGCTTTGACTCCATTTTATTGAGGTGAAGTGAAGTTTTATTACCAGTGTTATGATCAAATGAAGGAAAATAGGGGTAGTGAGAGCTAAACAAGCAGCTAAAAATCTGTTTTATTAGCCTAACAGTTCTTGACATTCTGTAAAGTCATTGAGATGTGATTTTTCATCCAAAGCTAAAAAGTTTCTATGATAGTATTAGTTAAATAAAAAAAGCAAAATGGAAGTCCTTTATATTGTCTATATGTCCATTGCAGAAAGCATACATGTCTGATTTTCTTTAGGACAGTGTAAAATAATGAAAATGAAAATTTTCTAATCAAATTCTAGAGAATAAATAACAAAATAAGAGCAAAAATAGCAAAAATTACTTGCAGAAGAATAACTTCTACAAGCAGAAGCACTGCTTTTTCCATTACCTTACCAAATCACTACAGTGGCATTTAACTGAGCGTACATATTCTTACTTACTTTTTAAAATGGATTTTCTTCCTTTTTTGTTAAGTTTTTAAGGTAATGAAAATATCATGCTAGGGTAATTTGTTCTTGAATTTTTATTAGTAAAGATTATTTTACAGAATAAACCAGTATATGAAGAAGCATCAGTCCTTCATTTATACTTGCGTAGCCCAGGGCTCACATATAGTTACACTAGGCCAAATTTAACAATACTGAACGGACACAGGTTCATCTTACAAATTTTTAAAGAGATGAGCAGTTTGCTCATGTCTGCAGTTCCACAGAAGTTAAATTGAATGATTATGCAAATAAGATCACATGTACACATGTTGTCAGTTTCCAGTTAATAAATGGTCTTACACCTCTGTTATTTTCATGAACTATATATATAAAAAGATGCTTATGTAGACAATTCTCCAGAGAATATAAATAAGGTTTTCTATGAGATGAGAAAAATAATATAATTTAATCTGTCTTACTGTGAATCAAACTACAAATATAACGTTTCATTTTCTGAATTTCGGAACTGTTTTAATTACATTATGGATTTATCTCCATACAGATGTTGGCATGCATTGAAACTGTGGTTATTAGTCATCTGACTGTGTATTGTCCTGGTTTTTGTGGGGCGTGATTCTAATTTACATGAAGCCTTGGATGCCTGTTGAGCAATGAAAGGGAGTCTTTATCTGCTTAGGTGAGATTTACAGCCCCAAAACATGGTCAAAAGCAGGTGCAGTTAACTTAGTATAAATTCGAATCAGACCCAGTACTTTCACATACCTTTATTTTAGAAGCTGGCATTGCACATGTAAATGTGTATGCATGTTGTAAGACCTGGACAATTAATATAAACTTGTATTTTATATGCCAGTGGTCTCTGGAATGAATGCCTACACATGTACACGCATACATACAGGACTGAGCTTTCTGCAAATATGAGCACCTTTCAGAATTTAATCAGCATATATGCTAAAAGATTATGATAATCCTCATCAGCTTTGCCAGCACACTTTTGCAATATTCCTCAAGCACGTGCCTCAAACACACTCACAAACAGCCTAGATATAGTGTTTTGCCTCACATGGTCTTTTTATCACTAGTGGTTTGGCTTCTTGAGTGATGCTGTAGGAAGCTGGACTACTCTAGAAGTGAATATAGTCTTTAGTCTTAGTTTCATCTGGATATGCAAGGATGGTAAGGAGATATGATAAAAAGAGTTCTGGCTTGCCATGTCACATTCAGATCTAATAGTAGTTCAGACTACTGCAAGTCAGTTCAGAGAAGCTGGAGGAAATACTGTTGCACCCTTTTTGTCAAATCCCTGCATTGATTTGTTTTTGACTAGCCCTGCAGTCAGAGGTGGCTGAACATAGAGTGGAAATTACTACCTTGAAACAGTAAGACTTCATGAAATAAAGTTATTTTATTCAGTCACTTCTTGCCAAGATACGCCTTTTAAATACTTTTTTAAAGCATTTTTTAAATGCTTTTTAAGAAAAGGTGAAGGCTTTTTGGTTTGAGACTATGGCAAATTCTGTTTCACAATCTGTTTTTAAAAAAGTTATTTCAGACTGACTTATGAATTACAAATCAACTCAATCTTTTTTATTCTGTTTCATTTCTGAGATACATTGATAGTGATGAGTCATATGAAAAAGCACTTGCATATACAAGAGGTTACTGAAACTCTTATAATACATTCAGCAATGATTTGCCACTGGATAAAAATGGATAAAAATTTGCATTGGATAAAAATGTACTTAAGGAAAATATTTATAAGGTCCCTGAGTGGAAGCTCAGCTGGAATAGAGAGTAAAGAGCTTCTTGCCATGTTGATCCCATCTTTTCTTCCAGAGTTTCAGGAAGATTGCTATAACTAATTTGTAGAACACTTAAAATGGTTGTAAAAATTATATTTTAAAGAAGGATGGAGGGTTTTTTTCCATTTTCCGAACACTAAATTTAACAGACTAGCATCTGAGATTTACTAAAGAAACCCATTTAAACTACAAGAAGAAAAAACTTTTCTTCAACCCTGTTGACTTCAATGAAGTTAACCAATAGAAAGATGCTGACCCTGAAAACATACGTACCCATGATCTCATATCATTACTGATCAGACTATCTGAAGTCCAAATGTTGTCTGTATGATTCCTACAGCTATTTCCTACGTCTTCTTGCTTTAAGTCTAATGTAAGCAAATTAACAAACTGCAGGCATTCAAATGAAGCCCTGAAGCTAAAGATCTTGCTCACTTACCTGTTTAAACTATGTACGAATTGCACCGCTTAATTAACATAATAGTGAGAACAGACTCAAGCTTAGCTTACTGGGGTGTTTTTTCCATGTTTATTAGGCTGTAGAGACCATGGATATGCTTCTCCCAAATGTTAATGAGGATTCCTTGTCATGTGCAATGGGGATAATCCAGATGAGTGTGCTGTCTGCTAATTTGCCATTATACATTCCCACCTGAAAGCAGTCAGGGGAGTGAACATTCAGCCTAGTCTAAAATCAGTGTAAACAATCTGTTATTTACAATATTTATCATACATTTTAGCAGAAAATACAGTATCAAATGGAGTAATTAAGCGTGGCTCCTTACAACTTGTTACTTTTGCAGAAAGGTATTTCTTTTAAGAATCCAAAATAAATTGAAATTAGTGCATACTTCTGACAATCCCCAACACTAAACTTTGCAAAATTTGATTAAATTTTTTCTTCTGTTTAGGCTTTAAGAGCAATATTACAGAAGCTGGTTTAGCTTACTGTTTTATTTGTTTGAGAGGATTCTTTGAATCAGCTCAGATTATTCAGAATGCATAGAAACTAATTTCACAGTAGTTCTGTTTTAAATATATTGATAATTGTGACAGCAAGCACTTGTGACTATATAGCAATGGATGACAAAAGACTAGTCCAAGCTTTCTATTTAAGTTACCATTGAGAACAGATGAACTGTCATAGCTTTAAGCGACAAAAGTCACGTCCACACTACTGAGATTCCAATTAGCCAACTTTGAACACAGTCCATTTGTCAGATTTTAGGTAGCTAGTAGCTGGAAGCAAGAGACACTTCTCTACACGGAAAGCTATTACTGGCACAACGCATGGAAATATTCAATTGTTCTCTACAAGCTATAGCTTTTGTTTCATCAGCAAGTATGGCAGAAAACCCAGCCAGGCTTCCTGCCTAGCAAGTGTAGCACAGCTTTCTTTCATCACATTTTGATCCCTTTGTCAGAGATGGGTAGCAGGCTCTGGATTTTGACATTGCCAATTTAATGTAACTCAATGAATTCTCTTAAACAGATTAAAAGACTCTAATAAGTTGTGCCTTTTAAATTTTTTGTGATGCATTGTGTGACTACCCCAGGGCACAATATGAATATTAATGTTAATGCATAAGGTAATGCAGATCTGTCTGCCAAAATACACAATTTCCATTCTTTATCTCTGTTTTGTTTCCACTTGTTTTCTCTATCAACAGCAGTTGTTGAAGTAAAATTTTCATTTCAGGAAAATGTCCACAAATAAGTTGTGTGAGAATCTACAAGAACTATGATTGAAGCTGTTCTTTAAAAAAAAATCACAATATAGTTTTTTAAGAATCAATAAACATATATGGACTGTAGTTCAGCCAAGTACTTAAACATACATATTTTCATAGTCTGGTTTATGTTTTAAAAACAGATTCAGGCAGTATTTTAGAAACAAAACATTGTGGTAGAAGCAATGGAAATACTGGGGAAAATGATTTCTTTCACAGAAAAAGGATTAATGTGGATTAATTAAGAGTAGTATTTTTCTCTTGTTTAACCATTTTACACACGTTCTCCGAGCCTTCATTTAAGTCCTGCATTAGTTATTTAAGTCATTGCTTCTTTACAAAAGACCAAATCTTGAAGGCAAGGAAGACTTGTAAATGTTTTACTCTGAGGGAGAGCAGCCTAACAGGCTAATACCTGATACTGACTGAAATGCCAGTAATCTAACTGAATCTATTCTGATCTTGTCACCCGTGTGATGAGGGTGCTCCTTTTTTCCTTAGTAACTTGCTTGTCTTGCTGGTCAGCTGCTCAGACAAGAACAGAACTAAACATTCCATTTGTCTCTAACAGTAGTAAGCAATGATTATTAAGTCTAACAGACATCTTTAACAGCACTTTTGCCTGACTTGATCATCTTTCACTGCCTTCTGGAAAGGTTTACAAAGAGATACTATTTTTCAAATTCCACCCTCCAAATTGAATCTGAAATCTCCTTTCTGATATAATTAAGCAAGATAGAAAGTTAGTTGGAAGCTAGATCCATCATATGCTGTCACATGCTTAGAAAGTTCATTAAGATGACATCTATTTCCTGGCTTTTGTCAAGTTTCTCAAGGAAGTTCTGCTACTCTTGACAAAGGAGATTTCATTAATCCCCAGTAGACACGTACTTTGGCCGTGGAGTTACAAAGTTTCTCCTAGTATTCTGGTTATGTTTGCTTTTTTGCCTTCATTTTGTATCTCATTATTGTGATCCATTGTATAACTCTGAAAATTTTCACCTTTTGCTTGTCAAATATTTGTAGATATTACCGTATTGCCTATAGTCATTCCTTAGCAATCAGTTATTTTAATCCTTCTTCAAAAGCATCTTCTCTAATCTACACATAATCTCTCAGGTTTTTTTCTGAATTATGTTTAGTGCACTGACACCTTTCCAATATCAGAGTGCCAAAAGCTATGTACAGAATTCTATGTGCAGTGTCATCAAAGCTGCAAGGAGAAAGATAATCACCCCATAGGGCTGTGATACAGTATTTCTACAACCCAGAGTCAGTTGCTGTTTTGGCTGCTTCAGCTCTTCATTGTAAGCTTTAATTTGCCATGCTTGGCTGTCACTTTGGACTTTCCAGTATGTCCTTTCTATAGAATTGCAGTGCTTCAAAGCATAACAAAGCATGAATTTGACTTTCTGAGGAAGAATTTAATTCTTATTATTTTTACTCTAATTTCTATCATTTAAGAGGTTTTTGTAGGATTTTTCTGTCTTTGACTTGAATATAAAAATGCCACATTTATTATAAAATATATGCTGATATAGGAAATGTATGAAATATGTATTTTCTAATTACTTTAAATTGTCACTGTTACAGATAAAGCATGCTAGTCTCCTGATGTTAGCAATTTTTGCTTGCATCCTGTTGCTAAGATGGTGATCCTATCCAAGATAATTTCAATACATTTTTAATAAGATTTTGTGAGAGATGTTTTGCTAAGTCTGTTGGTACATCAAACTCTGAAGACCTACCAAGGGAATCACGCAAGAATCTTTCCTATGTCCACCTGTTTAAACATTTCACTACTGACTGAGATTGAAACAAAGAGTTAAAAAAAAAAAAGTGTAGATGAGACCAAAAGGTTTGCAAGGATAAAATCAGAACTGAAAATGGGGATGATAAATTGGGAAAACATTCTGAAATCAGTAAGGTAACATCTGACACAGACAGATCTGTAGATAGAAACACCAAACACTGTGATTAGCTATGCAAAATCACTGCAGATAATTTCCTGGCCATAATCTGAACCGGAGTCACTGCATAAATGTGATGCTGGGTGAAAAAACCAAATGCTATTCTGAACTGTGGAATAGGGGTGTGTTCTAATTATGCTGGGGCTCTCCAAGATCACTGTACTCCATTTGCAACCTCAGGCTTAAACATGTGGACAATTCTGAGAAAGCTGAGAGAATGCCAACAAGAACAATACAAGGTTTAGATATGAAAGATTTGGTTGCTAAAGGCGGCAGCTGAATGTAATAATCACCTGTGAGAAATGTTGTAATGAAAAGGACAGTGATATTTTTATTATTATTATTATTTCCTTGTCTCTATGATAAAAAAAAAATGGTTCTGTTTGAAACACATAGTGTTATTCTGATGTTAGGAAAACCTTTTGATTTATAGGACAAAAGTGTGGGAGCAGGCTACCTCTGGAAATTTGGCAATCTTTCCCCAGAAGAATGTGGCAAAAGGAAAATAAACTAACTATTGCTGATTCTGTGGCATACCAAGGAGAACTCCTCCTAAGGTCTAGCTTCATATGTTTGTATTTCTCTATGTGTAGTGCTGTTTCCACCTCCCAGAACTACAGCAATACCAACTGTCAGAGAGGACTGACTTGATACAAACTGCTTATTTTATGCCCCAGCCAGGCTCAGGACCCCTCTTGTAAATGTTAGTGTAGTTTGTTATAGAAATACGGCAAAGTCAAATTTTACTGATAACAACAGTCCATCAAAAGGTTTTGGGATCAACAAATTTTCCCTTAACTGAAGGCAGGGATTTGGGGAGAACGTGCCTGTACTTGGGTGAGTCTGTCCTAGAGAAAGATGGTAAAAGCTCTGGGTTCCTGAGCCAGCCATAGAGAGATAACAGTTTTCTTTGCTAATTAACTGTCCATACCTCCTTTTCTTATTTCTCCTTTTTACAGACTAAACTTAAAATAAAACAAAACACACCAAAACTGAAAACAAACCCACACTGCAGGCAGCTCCGTCATTTTTTGAATCATTAGAAAGGTAATCCTCAAAAGTGGAGGTCTAATTTCTCATTAGTGTATTTTTTCTTCCTGATGTCTTCAAATATTCTTTTATTCACTGTTTCTTCTTTAACTAAAATTACCTTCAGTGTACATTCAGTCGATCTTATCTTTGTCCAGCTCTGCTCATTTAATTCTCTCAATTTCCAGAAAGTTCTCGCTACCCTCCATTCTTTGAGTAGACATTTGGGAAGCTGTACTGGCTGCTTGGCGTTTTCCTTTCTTAATCAGCAGGATTATATTGTATTCTGATACCTTTCAGGAGTCTGAGGGCTTCTTGCACTTTTGTGTCAGAAAGCATTCTTGAACTTCAATACTTACTGCTCTGTGAATCCATTCTTTAGTATGCACTAAAGGACTAATGGGCATTACCAGGGAGCTTCTCTATTATTTAAAATCAGTTCAAGGTAAGAAAAATTGTAGTAATGGAAGTTAAGAGTCATGATAAACATCCTTTGTCTTGAATCTTTACCTTTATGACTCATGACATTGTTTTTTGTATAATTTAATTTTCATATTTAAGCTGCAGGAGGCCAGTTTTTAAATTATTTCTGCCACCTTGCAAATACGAAGAAGCTACATCCAGGCCCTATATAGCCTCATATATATACATATATATTCAGGAACTGTAACCAACCATACTACCTGTATATAGAGAAGGTCAGGAGAGAGATATTCCAAAACTACACAGCAGCTCATTTTAGCTGTCACTATTTTGTTGACATGGGTAATAGGACTCAAGTTAAAACGGTATGAAGAAAGAGTCCTTAGTCAGCTACCAAACAGTGAAGCTGTGAACCTCTCTGTTTCTCAAATGAACAGAAATCAGAGAACCAAATAGAGAACCAAGGCTGGTTATTAATTTGCACTCGTCATCCAGAAGTGTTTGGCCAGGATCAAGTGTTTATGTATACAGTTACTATAACCCTCACGGGATCACTCCATAGAATTACGGTTCTACCTGAATTCATCTGTGGCCACCTTTCAGCAATACTGGAATGTCTCACAGCCAATAAATTTGTCTATCCACACACCATTCCCATGAAGCCACTGTTATCGCTTTCTAAATAGGAAAATTGAGTGCCAGGTAAATGTCATGCCTAAAGTCATGAAGGTTTGCACCAAATCCCAGGTCTATAGGAACTGTAACTGATAGTCACCAAGCAATGACATATCCAATACATCTTTTGTTACTTCAGATTATTAAAAGTGGAATACTTGAATACTTGAAGATGGAATTAAGTATCTTTTATATACAACAAAAAATGTAATTGGATGTGGTCACTGTGGATCCTACTTCTGTCCCCAAAAGAATCAGCAGATGGCTTCTGCTGGTAATTGCAATGAAACTGAAAATAGTTTGACAAAATCAACAGATTGTGAATGTCTTACTCAACTTTGTTTCGAAACACCACCTTTTTAGCACCTTCAGTTCCTTTAATGAAACAATGTCAGTCAGTTCTGCAGAAAACAGGATATAGCAGTCCCAGCTAATGAAACCTGGAATTTGTTGGGTCTGTTGACATAGCAGTTCATGCCTGAGTTGTTTAGAGAGTAAAGTTTTTACTTGCCCTAGGGATCCATGAAAATACAGGCAGCAAGAAAGGTGAAACTGTAAGAGGCAAAAGTATATGTCATCAGGTACTGAGACAGTCATAGGTAGATGCAGGTAAATGGATCTGCTCTAGTTCTAAGTCAGAATAATTTAATAATAGAGCTTTTTACATACTTCTTACCACATTTGTGTTTATTGCTATACCATTGTCTGTGAACTTAACACATGTACTTCTGGAAATTCAGATTTTACAGCTGTTGCAGCCTTCACTTGTAGAACAGTAGCCACATTATTAACTTGTCAGACGTGAAAATAACCCTTGAACCTTTTGATTTATGGAAGTTACTAAGTTTCGAAATGCAAATAAGCATACAACAGGAAAACTATGAACTGTATTACATTCTGGGTTTACAAAACCAAAGACGGGCAAACAGGGCGGATACTGCCTGTGAGTTGCCTAGTGGAAAGATCCATGTGGATGAGAAGTAATAGCCCATTACCCATTTTTAAACTAGCTCTTGAGAAACATGTAACAGATAATGCAGCCAGAAAGAGCTATGCAGATGAAAGCAGGAGATAGTGGGCAAAGCAGCTCATGAGCCATGACATTCAGTGTTCAGAGAACAAAGCCAAGACTGGAAAATGCAATACAGCAACAAAGCAAAAAGCTTGTTAAGTACTCGTATGGAGTGAGGTGAACCTGCAATAATAAAAATTGCTCTATATTTATGACTTCCTGTAAAGAATCCCTTCTGTTCAGATTATCAACTTTGCTGTGTTGATAATTCTGTATCTAGAAAGAAAAAGAGAAATTACCTTTTTTGTATATTGTCTTTATTGTATATTCTTGGTGTAACAAGAAGGAGATAACAGGTATGTTTAAATGAACTATTTTATTAATTTTTCTTTGCATTGTGATGACACTTAGACTACCCAGCCAAACCAGACATGAGCGGGTAGTAGGAACTGCAGATCTGCGTTAGTTCATGTGGTTTATCTGTTCGATCATATATATGACTGAAATACTAGGTGCCTGCAGGTGAGAATTGATTCTTAGTATATTACAAATTCAGACTCATCTAAGGCTAAATGCAGAGCCCATGGGTTCCCGCTATTTTTAAACGAAGATGAATTCATGTGCAGTAACATGGGGAGCTAGTGCAGGGATCACTCTGAGTGCATTGGCAAGGTAAAGGAATACAGAGTCTCTTTCCGTGGAGTCTTTCAGATGCTCAGGCTGCTACTCACAAATGATGGAAGATGGAATCACATAAAGTGTGGATTATTTCAGATGGTCATGGGGAATCCTCTACATCTGGATTTAAGGAATTCCCTTTTTCCTATTCCTGTCTTACTGCTCCCTAAGCCTTAGACCTTGGTCTCTATTACAGCACTCTGTCTTGGGCATTCATTTCAGCTTTCATCTTTTTTGTATTCTCAACCCTCAAGTTGTTCAGCACACTGAACTATTTTTCCTGGGCAGAAAAATAATTATTTGTGAAAACATGAACTGATATTTAGCTGAGTCATGAAACTGGGTGAAAGAGCTGATTGGGGAGGCACTATTCTCTGTCCATTCTAATCTTCAACCTGTTTTTTCCAGATCTACAGCTTGTGAACTCTGCAGATGACCCAGTGACTTGCTTCTAAGGAGCCAGACTAGATGTTGTTCTTCACAGCTGGGTTTCCCTCCTGGGCCCTGATGGGAGCTTCAGATCAGGGCTCAGATTGCTGATTTGCCAAGGAAATGGGCCAATAAAAAAATACTGCAGCTGGCTACTTAGTTACTGGGTAAAGTTGATACTGTAATTTATAGAAAAGTTGAACATGTGTCCTGCTACAGGAAACAGCAAACTAGAGGACTCATTCCTGTATTAAAGCACGATAACAACTGTGAAGATAGATATCTTTATTTTCCAAATCTCTTGAGTGGACCCTAAATCAATCCTATTAAGCAGGCAGTAAATATCGTAAGATCTGATTAGTGTGTAAACTGATGGCTTTATAACCCTAAAAAACTTTAGGACCTATCTCTGATAGAGATAAGCAGGAAGGGTATGGATTACAGTTTACAGTTACTAGAGAATGACTGACAGCTTAGAAAAGCAAACCAATAATTCTTTTGTACACACATATGGGTATCTGCGTATGTATTTCAATCCATAAAACTTAAGAAAATTCAAAAGCAACTTGAGCACCATATTGATCAGCTTGTATGCAGATTTTATTCAAGCAAAATTTCTGTTCAGTTCAGAAAAATTGGGAAAGGATGGCAGAGTTGTGTACTTAATCATCAGAACAGCATACATTGCACCGTAGCAATTTATGTCACTGGCTGGTCCACGTGCAAAACTCTTACATATATCCTTAATCTTTTTGCCAGGATCTGAGCCCTGAGAAAACCAACACTGGCAAATGAGTAAAACGTAAAGTAATTTTCAAATGCTTTATTTTAAAGTATTTTATCAATATTTAGCAACTAAAAGTAGCTTCAGCCTGTTACTGCAGATCTAGGTCTACTGAAAGCTTTCATCAGGCTTGACTCTAAGTGTACCAGTCAGCCTTTAGATATAAACATGTTTGCTAAACTATAGAAAGTAAAATATGCATATTTGTCCTTGCAGAATGAGGTCTTTGAACCATGGGTGAAACTTCCCTGATTGTTTTGTCACTGAACTGTTTTACAAGAGTTTATGAAACACCTTCAAGTACCAAAATGAATTAATTTACAACATATGTAAATTGCAGGAAACTTTGCCCTTTACACAGGGCTGTAAGACCTCAGAAACATCTTAAACCAACTGGATAAAGAGTGTAAAAAGGATCCAAAAATAGTGCAGCTCATGCCATTCTTCAGTCATTTTTCAGTTCATTATTATTGCTTATTTATAAATGCCTAGTAATAGGTGTTTCTAATAGATCTGCTTATAGATCCTGAATCAGAATGACACAAATGGCACACTGTAATTAGACAGAGGGAGGGGGAATGAATCTATGTTCTGCCAAATCTCATTAAAACGTGTTGTGCACTCCAGTGCACAGAATATCGCTCATGACCGGTAACAGAGGAGCATACTACTAGCTGAACAGGGAGGATAAAATTATTTTTCTAAAATATTTTTCTAAAAATTACGTTTCTAAAAACTGAGGAAAATATTGGAGAGGAATGGACAAGTAAAAAGAAAAGCGAGTCTTCTTTTCAAGGACTGAGATATTACTGTTCGGTAAACCAAAATGCCATAGTGCTTTACGAGATATCAGTAGGGCAAAGATTTACGGCTCAGAGGTGCCAAGGCCAGAGTCAGTGTCTGTACTACCTAACCTATACCACCTAACCTGGCATTTATTTGGCAAGATGCACAAATTTCTTGGCAAATCTGGTGGTTCCACTTGTTAATCATGTACTATACATACCTGTGCATTTATGTTTGACAGTATAAAAAGATGGGTATGGTGCCTGGAGCTGCCATTTCTTCTTACAGCTCACGCAGTTTTAGAAAGCATTTGACTTTGGGATATCTTCCGTGCCTTTTTTACTCATGCTTGCTTTCTAATGGCCAGTTTTTGACCCTGAAGGTTGCTCTTAATATGTAGATAACACACATCACCACTTGCTCCAGCAATGCCAAACAAAACACAAATTGCTAGCTGCCAGCCTCGGTTTTGTTGCATTTACGTTGGCCAGACAGAATGGCCACCCTGCATGTGGTAGCAGAAGAGAGGGGAAAAACACTGTTGAAAGCAGCAACTCATCCATGAAGCTTATTCTGCAAACAAATGTTCTGCAGTTCAGAAGATTGAAAAAGAGTGAAAGAGTGGCATGTACAGCAGAATAGCCTTAGGTGCATTGGATATCCACTATAAAAAAAAATAGAAAGTAAATATTGTATAAAATACGAAGAAATGGTGATAAATGAGAGCAGATGTAGACTTGAAAGGAAGGGTTAGGATTAGCTCTTAGTAACCAATTAACAAAATTAGTGTAATGAAACTTTCTGTTAAAAAGGCAAGAATATTTTCCTTCTGCTGAGTCCCACATAAGAGGAAGCTTTGGAGAGTTTTAAGGTTACTTAAGTCATAGTATGTTGGGGCAGGAGGCCAAATTTCAGCACCTCTTCTGCACAGATCTTAAGCAATAACATAGATCTTTAAAGGTCTAGCATTATCTATTAAATATTTCTTTGGCTTTCATAAATTTTGTCTTAGGCAGTATAAGGTATCATTAGTCTGTAAATCCTGCACCAGGGAAAATATTATTGCCATTTATACAGTATAGGTGAGAGGATTTGTCCCCACTCAGATACTAGATATTTGGCTGAGCTGAAGAACTGAATGTTTCTAGAGTCCTAGTTCAGCGTTCACCTAGTAAATGATATTTCCCAGCAAACTACATGAGGGACTCCCTTGTTTGAATGCTGTTCCTATATCCTATGGACATATTGTGCCCATAGTATACGAACAATAAAACTCCCTGTACATTGCTTATTGATCAAAGACAATAAAGCACTCTGGATCCAGGTCTGAGTTCAGCTGTAATACTATAAATCTAGTGAAACAGCAAAGCCGATAACTTTTTCTCAGTGAGAATGAGGGAATCCAGACTGAACATCTGCCAGCCTCTCCTAATGCAAATCATGAAAAAATGACCATATAAGAACTTATCAGATTAAGACTATATATGGTGAGATGAGGTCCTGACAGATATGCTGATAAAAAACTAGTCTTCCATATTCTGGGAAAAGCAAAGAGCAGAATCTTCTCTAAGGTTCATTTTGGTGGCTGCTCTGGAGTTGATGGCTCTATGCGGATTGAAATCTTCTGAGAGTCTGGGATAGGCATTCCACTATACTCAGAAATTTGGAACTGGAGATTACAAACCGAGACAACGTGGAAATCACAGCTATTTGGAAATTATGGTTTTCAGTGTCTCCACTTCTGCTGCTGTGTCATGTTCTCAGCAACAGTCATAACTGCTTTCAATCTATGCCAGTGGTTGGATAAGCCTTGCAAATGCATGAAAAAGTTTTCATTTCAAGAGCCAGGAGATGGCAGAGGAAGATCCTGGGAAAAGTGAAGTAGAGCCCTTAGCTGTACTACCAGCAGCTCTGAACTAAAAGATGGTGGAGTTTTTATGATGTGCAGCATCAAGAACGAGTTGTATAACTTGTTTAAGGCATCATACAATTTCACAACTTAGAATGACTAAAACCTACAATTGTTCCTAATATTAAACATACAAATGAGTGGTAAAGCCTGTGACTATGTTCAGACCTCTACAATACTTCCTATATTTACATTCTTTCTCCTGTGCAGACAAAGTTTTTCTTTGTAAATGGATGAAACAGGTATTAAGATTGATGAGTAAAGAGGTTACAGAACATTAGTTGCTGCTTTGAAGTGTTATCTTTAGGAGAAGTAAATTAAAACATAAAGAATGTAGTAAGTCTGCTCCTGAGGCAACAGATTAGACTTGCTTAGTGAAGTTTCAACACCAAGTGACCCAGCATTTTACTGCTGATGAGGGAGGCAGAAAGTAATGTACATGTCCAAAGGCTGGTCTCTATCATAAGAGGCAATTCCTGAAGCCAAGGAGGTATTGGAGTGGATACCATTTTCTTAACAGGTTCTTCTGAAGTGGGTATTTCAGAGCTGTTATACCAGTTCTTCACCAGAGGACTATTCTTTCATTAGCAGAATCTGTAGGTGCTAGCTAAACAGGTGCTGTAGCTGTTTTGTACAGTGTAACAGAGGCGTGTCACACTCTTTGTAAGGTAAACTTTTGTCCATCGGGGTATTTGAGAGTTGTTTACCTGAGTAAAATCCTAGGATGCTTGGTTGCACCTCTGTTCCACTTGGGATCACACCTGCAACCTTGAAATTTACATGGCCGGTGAAGTCTGGATAGAGGCAAGGAAAGAAATCTTTCTGCTGAAGTCAGTAATAATTTTACCATCTAATTCAATGGTACTGGAAAAATATTTTAACCGGCTTATGTAACTCTGACTCTTTTCTATTGATCACTGGTCTCTCTTGAGCTTAGTTGTACGGCATGACCCATTCTGAATCGTGTGTTCAAATTTAAAAGCGTTACGGGCGTCAGTTATTGTGATGAATTCCCAAGGTATAGTCCAAGCTCTTTATTCCCTTGTTAGCTTTTGGTCCTATTCTGTGAGTTTTGTTCCAGTTCTGGGATTCAACGTTTAATATTTATAAACAGCGTTTGCAAGACAGTGGGCATTAATATCAGAGTGGGCAGGAATCTTACTGATCCTGACATTTTATGAAGATCTCACCTACCTACACATATCAGCTTGGTTACTGGAAGGCTTTGTGATGCGTTTATTTCTAAACAATAAAACAAGCCAAACAGATACATTAGTAAAGTGAAAAAGAAAACATGTAACAGGAGTCTGAATGGAAACCAAATACTGATGAGAATGAAACCTTATCTCAGGATGCAGGAGTTGGCATTCCCTGCTGCCAACAGTTTCCACAAACCAAAGAAGAGAGAAAAATGTTTTACAAAAATTATAAGGAAGTTGGGACACCTCTTTAGCTAACTATCCACCTACACATAGTTGTCAGTGCAAAACCAAACAGCAG
>NW_010392376.1:0-16397 GCF_000710305.1 Buceros rhinoceros silvestris | reverse complement strand
AATAAAAACCAATAAATGCTTACTCTACAATATGGCCAAGTGTCAGCCATGGGGCTCCAGTGACATGAACAAGCTCTGTCTTGTGTGACTATATATATCAATGGCTTGGAGCTGCACTATCAAAGAAAACCAGCTGAACAGCAGAACAACAAAACAAAGAAGCTCTGAGGTCTTCCACTGCCTACAGCAATAAGCAGTCAAAGATGAATGCTCTGCTCATTTCCATTCTGAACCAAACTCCATCTTCAATGCCATCAATATCATCAGTGTCATTACTGCAACTGCTGCATGAGTTTGATGCAATAACTTTTAATTAGACCATTTTGCCCTTCTTCAACAGCAGCCCTAGTGCTTCAGTTCCTAATGGAGTTTATCTTATTGTATTTTGATTTTGTTCAGAGCAGCCTTTCTGAATTCTAAGTTACTGTAAGGTAATAGAAAGTACAGCAAAGGTTATAGAACACCCTTCATACTTTACCAGCTCATCTGCTTCACAACATTACACATCAGCAGCATAAACAGCCAACTCAATAATGAAGAATGCTGACATAAAAAATTGCACCCTACAATCACACACTCCAAGTCTTTTCACTCCTTTCTCAGTGGTCAGCAAGGTGAACAAAATTGGGAATGTCAGATCAAAGCAAGAGAGCACTAACCAGTTAAACCTGTTCGCTTTCACAGGCAAGAATTATTCATCCTTAAAACATCATTAGCTGTTTCATTTGTCTTGCACCACCATGATTGTTCTGTATACCTCTGATACTTTTGGATTAGTCTAAATCTAATAGTTTCTCTTGTCAGCCTATAGGTATATTTAGCACATTATTTAACTTGCTGGTTTAAGTTTTTCCGTTGGTACATGAAACAGCACTAAGTTAATTTGCATAGCAAGAGCACAGGTTACTACATCGTTACCCTATACAGGGAGTAATCCACATCTGCCTGTACTGACACTGCTGTGGCTCCTGCCTCCTTTAGTTATCGAGTAGAGGTAGGAAAAGGAGTACATGTCTTTTCTTATCTACCTCTGTCTCATCCACTCCTTCGTGTTTTCACAGTCCCTGTAACAAACAGAACTGAGCTGCTCTGCTTCAGCAAAGTGACAAAAGAAAATCTCAGGGTGTCTTCTGAAAACCCAGCTCCTTCAGTCTGTTTCAGGAACCAGCTACAAAAAGGTTTCAAGTCTTTCCTGATATTCCCACCAACGTTCAGCTAGCTCCCTTTTCCTAATCTGTGGAGATGACACTTGTTGTCCACTAATTTATGAACGGGTGAAGTGATGTTTGCCTATAATTTTCGAAGGGGGCAATGTGTTTTATTGACCATTGCTATTGTAATAATTGCTGTTACTGTGGATGAGTTTCTGCTTCCTCACTCAAATTATCTAAAGTTTTAGAGCTAACTTATAAACCAAGGATATTTTAATGTATATACTCAGTTATGTATACATGTATATATGCACACACAGACACACTAGTATGTATGTTAGAATCAGCTATTCTGTGAAATTTTTCTGTTTCCTACCTCTGGGTTGGGGTATATTTTGAAGGAAAGCACATTCTAGTCAAATTTCATTTCAGAAATTAGTGACATATGTGGAGTTTCTTTTTTTTTTTTATGGAAAAGGAAGTTACGTGGAACATAAGTTTTTGAAACTGCAAAACAGTATGCCCTGTATTTGGTTCCAGTTTCTGCTTTCCAGGTTTATCACAACCAGTATGCCAACATATAACTAGATTGTATGCATCTGATCCAGCAGCTTCTATGCAGGCAAAACCCTCATTGACTCCAGCTGACCTCAGAGAAGCTTTTTATTGCTACTGATGATCAGTTTGAGTTCCTATAGGTTTGAAGCTTTAGGTCTAAATGTGCTGGGAGGCTTAAAAATACCTATGAACAGAACCACTGATAATCAGTGTTGCTGAAATGTCAGAGAAGTAACTCAAAAGTGTCATGATGCAGTTTCCTTATCACTGAACTTATCCCTGAAATGGAAGAGAACTACAGGGGCTTTCATAATCTTTTTATAACATCGTTATGTCCTCATCCCTTTAGAACACTTGATACCCTTGGCTCCCAGGAGTGGAACACGAATGAAGTGGGAACGTAGCATACTCGGTAGTATCATGCACTTGGAATCCTGAAATCCTTGATTTTGAAGTTCACTGCAAGTTTTGCCTGAGTGGTTTGTGAGATAGATGCTAGGAAGGAGGCTTGAGGATTTAACCCTATATGTCTCTTTGGTTGGGCTCATAGGTATTTAAAACTCCATTATTGTTTTAGTGAAGCTGTGTAAGAATTTGCTGAAAACTCTGTCTCCCTTGATTCTTAATGTCTACAGGATATTCCTAATGATAAATATTAATAATTTGCAAGGACATGGATGATTGCATTTTTATAATTATCAAAATCCAGACATACTGGTTTAGTGTTTAAAATTAATTATAGTAGGGAAACTAGCATTCCATAAGGGAATTACATTAACTCATCAGAGTGAGTTCATTTTGCCTTTCAATTTACCTTTGTTAAACTTTATTTACTGATTTTGTAATATGCTGACTGTACTTTGCTGACTTCTAAGCACTTAGTGAAATCTCAATTTTTATAACTAGAGGGCTTTAATCCTAAATGTTTGATTTTAGGTTTTTAATTTACAGCATCACATATTTGAACCTGTTACAAGTCCATAAATACAAATAACGTAAGAGGAGAATACGAGCAATGAATTTTCAAAAAGCTCCTTCAGTTGCCACCTTCTTTCTGTTGTGAGAATGGAAAATAAGTATTTAAGGATTTTAGATTAGTTTTCTCTCTGTAGTACCTGTTTACTATGTTACCTAAAATCAAAGGTTGCCAAGAAGTAGTGACATTGCTGATTTCAGGGCCAACTAAATGCCCCGTCACCTTCTCTGCATCTCCTGTGTCCTACCATACAGATCACATTCCACCCAAGAACTGTATTTCCTTGGCAATGCAGTGTTATCTGCAATTGTTTTCATAGTGGGAAGATGATCTGATTACCCTTAATTGCAGAAGCCTGTGATAAATTGGAACCAGCTGTTTAGGTACCGTCAGCTACCCCTCCGCATTTCACCTGTACTTTGCTGATTTCTCTGTTGCCATAGGGACTAATTCTAGCTTCCCAAATCCTGGAGCATTGAGACTGGTGTGGAGGTTACAAGTCACAGCTCTAAGTGAGCTGGCAGTGAAAGCATCTTTGCCAACACCTATCTGCAAGGAGCTTCAAGCTTATCTGGTGCATGAGAGAACAGTAACAAGCTACTAGGAATGGGAAAGACTCAGGTAAGTGTTGATGTGTACTAGAGAGCACCAGTATGGGAGGATGTTCTCTCAGCATTATGAATGCGAACACAATGCAAGAAAGCAGTATGAGAAAAGTCTAAGATACCACAGAAGAAGGTTCTGTCATTTAATGTGGGGAAACCAGGAAACCAGGAAACCGAGGAAGAGCTTGTACCACAGGTGATCACATGATGCCTGGTTTGTGAAGGTATTTTCTTTCTGTTTGTAGGGACAAAGGCTTATTCATTCTGACTTTCAGAACACTGAGTAATAAAGAAATTGTATAGCCTTTTGAGAATTTGTAAGGGTTTTCCCTTTGTCTTCATGTTGATATGCTTTACTGCAAGGGGAGGAGACACTTCTTCCTTATATCACCCCAGTGATCACAGTATGAGGGAACAGTCCATAATACTTCTAATGAATTCTTCCTTCATAAAATCACGTGAAAATCCAATCCTGGAGTAAAATATTTTTTCATTTGAAGCATCACTGGACCCCGCGCAGTGTGAAAGTCCTCAGATTTGCAAGTTTTCAGTTTAATGAGTAGCGAGAGCAGTTCCACAGATATCACCACTTCAGCTCCAAAATCTTTGGCTGAATCCTAATCCACTGCATTTCTAGGAAGCTGTTTAGGAACTGTTGCTTCCTGAAGAATCTGTTTTAGAGTCTCCAAAGGGTTACTAATGTATAACAAAATGGGACGCCTTTTTAAGGAGTGTCCTGCAAATACAAGCTCTCAGCTCTAATGCATTCTATTTTTGAGTCTCCACCCCATCTCCCTAGTCTTGTAAAGGTTGGTTTTCTTCCATTAGCAAAAATAGCACTGAAAATGGGCACCCTTGACTAGCCTCCCTCAAAACTCAAAATTGAGATAGTATTGTGACATTAGTATGCATCCTTGCTCAGAACAGTGTAACTGATGCAATACATTTACAGCAAATTTTAAAATTTCCATCATAGTAAAGAGAAACTGCCATTCAATCCAGTGAAACGCTTTCTCAGCGTCAAAAGATGCTATTACCACAAGACTGGCATCATTTTTCATCTTAAAGAGGATATTAAATAAGCACAGCAAATTCGTGCAGGTGAGCCTACTGTACTAAACATAAAATAACCCCATGCATTGTTCAGGATGAATTATTTTAATGCTTATACTTTGAGTCAATTGGCCAATAACTTTGCCAATTTGTTAATACATGCATTTAGGAATAAAATGGATCTACGTAACCCATATTCCTATATGGTTTAGTCTATCTCAATGTTGTCACAATCAGCACTCTGCAGGCAGCGAAGTATCTGCTGGTCAGCACCTGGTTTGCATAATCTAGTGTTACAAAGATGCAAAAACCAGCCAATATCAGCTTGCAAAAAAAAGATGTTCCTTTTCTGAAATGTGAAGGCTAACCTTGTCTAATGATCACAAGATTTATGAACAATTCAATAGCGATGGACTAGAAAAGTGAAAGGTCAGTCCATATGTACACAAAGACTATGTAGCTCTGGGTGAGATGAAAGAAAAGATAAAGATCCAGCTTAGATTCAGGGCTGTATTTTCAAGGTAGCACAGTATGTTGAGAAGTAGCATCCTTATAGAAAAATATTTAGGTTTGAGTTTAGGAATATGCTTTAATCACCCAGATTTGAATACACAGTCTCCCTCTTCATGGATCTTAGGTTTGAAGCATGGTGAGGCAGAGATGTTTTTTCCCTTTACACCACTTCTGTATTAAGAATTAGAAATTATATTTCCCTTATGTTTGGTATGGTCAGAGAGCAGCCATTGCATACCATGCTTTCTCTGTGCATGATCTTCTACTTCCTTTGCTAAATACTAATTAGTCGGCTTGAAAATGTCAGCAGCCCAGGGCAGCCCTTAGGCCCCAAAGCTTTCTTTTCTGTTTGTGTGAGTGAAACCGTGCAGATCAGACTTAATACTTTACTTAATACCTCTTTGGACTTCTTGACTGTTGGTGATGATGTCTGAGGCCTTGTTTTTCCCTGACACACCCCTTAAAGTGCTTCCCCCCCTGCACTGTATCCATATTTGCTAAATATACTCTTTCTGCCCCACTCTACTCCCTCCCCTTCTTCTCTCACCTTTATATATGTAAAGCTGCAAATAGGGCACTCTTTCTTCTGCATGTTAGTTAATAACAGCCAGACTGTGGAAATAAAATTTACAGTGCTGCATTTCTAATTAATCAAAAAGACATGCTGTAATAATATAGCTACAGATAAGTAGCTGTACTAGCAATCACCCAGTGCTCTGTTGAAAAGTGACTTGCCAAGCAGACTCATCATTAGCCAGCTACATCATGATGTTCTGCATAGATTGGGTAAGTACATGATGGAGTAGGTGGTAGGAAAGAGTAGCCAGGGAGGAATCAGTCCAGCTACTCAATGACTAGACAAGGGACAGTTCAGGGGAGGAAAAAAAAAAACCAAAAATGAGTGCAAGTGGTTCTGGTTGAAGATGAGGGTGGTGGAATTTGAGAAAGGTTAATGTCAGGTGCTAGTTTCAGGTGGAATGTATTGGGACAATCAGTACAGGGTAATTTGGAAGTATTACAGTGATCATGGGCTCCTGGACATTGCTGGTTCAGCTCTGCACAACTTCTTTTTGTGCCTTGCTGGCCATAGAGGTGATGCAAAGCAAAAAGTACTGAGCAAAGCCCCTGGAGAAGCTGAGAAAAGGAGACTGAAACCTAAAACTGGACTGTATGCTAACAGAGCCTGGCTCAGTTTCTCACTGAATGAGCCTGTGCATAGTCCATCTTTGCCTGTTAGAGAAGACTGAAGAAAACACATTTTTTTCCAATGACCCATTACTTTCCAATGTGTCTCATCAACTTTCATAACTGCTGATGGTAATTACAGAATGGTAGAGGTTGGAAGGGATCTCTGGGGATCATCTTGCCCAACCACCCTGCTAAAGCAGTTTCACCTAGAGCAGGTTGCATAGAAATGTGTCCAGGCAGGTTTTAAAAGTCTCCAGAGAAGGAGACTCCGCAACCTCTCTGGGCAGCCTGTTCGAGGGCTCTGTCACTCTCAAAGTAAAGAAGTTTTCCCTTATGTTCAAGTGGAATTTGACTGGGCGCCACTGAAAAGTATCTGGACCCATCCTCTTGACAAGCACCTTGTAGATGTTTATAAGAATTGATTAGCTCTCCTCTCAGCCTTCTCCAGGCTAAACAGACTTAGGTCTCTCAGCCTTTCTTCGTGAGAGAGAAGCTCCAGACCCTTAATAATTTTTGTAGACCCCCACTGGACTCTCCATTAGTTAGTTTCCTGTCTCTCTTGAACTAGGAAGCCTAGAACTGGACACAGTACTCCAGATGTGGCCTCACCAGGGTGGAGTAGAGGGGGAGGAGAACCTCCCTCAACCTGCTGGTCACACTCTTAATGCACCCCAGGATACCAGTGGCCTTCTTATCCACAAGAGCACACTGCTGGCTCATGGTGAACTTGTCCACCAGGACTCCCAGGTTGTTCTCCGTGGAACTTCTTTCCAGCAACTCAACTCCTAACCTGTACTGGTCTATGGGGTTATTCCTCTTCAGGTGTGGGAGCCTACACTTGCCTTTGTTGAACTTCATTCGCTTCCTCCCTGCCCAACTCTCCAGCCTGTCCAGGTCTCGCTGAATGGCAGCACAGCTTTAGGCTGTATCAGCCACTCCTCCCAGTTTTGTATTGTCACTGTTTGCTGAGGTTACACTGTCCCTTCATCGAGGTCGTTGATGAATAAGTTGATCAAGACTGGACCCAGTACCGACCTCTGGAGAACACCACGAGCTACAGACCTCCAACTAGACTCTGCACTGCTGATCGCAATCCTCTGAGCTCTGTCATTCAGCCAGTTCTCAACCCAGCTCACCGTCCATTCATCTAACCCAACACTTCCTAAGCTTACCTACGAGGATGTTATGGGAGACAGTGTCAAAAGCCTTGCTGAAGTCAAGGTAGACAACATCCACCGTTCTCCCCTCATCTACCCAGCTAGTCACGCCATCAAGTAAGGCTATCAGATTGGTCAAGCATGATTTCCCCTTGATGAATCCATGCTGACGACTTCTGATAACCTTCTTTTCCTCCACATGCTTAGAGATGACTTCCAGAATGAGTTGTTCCATCACCTTTCCAGAGATGGAGGTGAGGCTGACTGGCCTGTAGTTTCCTGGGTCCTCCTCCTTGCCCTTTTAGAAGACTGGAGTGACACTGGCTTTTCTTCAGTCCTCAGGCACCTCTCCTGTTCTATATGACCTTTCAAAGATGGTGGAGAGTAACTTAGCAAAAACATCTTCCAGCTCCTTCAGTACTTGTAGGGGCATCCCATCAGGGCCCAAGGATTTGTGCATGTCCAGCTTGCCTAAATGATCTCTAATCCAATCTTCCTTGACTAAGGGAGAGTCTTCCTTCCTCCAGACTTTCTCTTTTACCTCTAGGGACTGGGATTTTTGAGGGCTGGTCTTAGCAGTAAACACTGAAGCAAAGGCGGCATTCAGTAACTCTGCCGTCTCTATATCCCCCATCATGAGGGGAGTCACCTCAATCAGCAGCAGGCCCACATTTGACTAGTCTTTCTTTTGCTACTGATGTACTTGAAGAAGCCCTTCATATTGCCTTTTACATCCTTTGCCAGATTTAATTCCAAGAGAGCCTTAGCCTTCCTCATTGTATCCCTACCTACTCTACCAGCGTTCCTATATTCCTCCCAAGTGGCCAAGATTCAGGAAAGACCATCAGGTTTCATAACTTAGGGTAGCTAGAAATGTGCAGAATCAGAGTCAAGTAGCGTTCCAAGCCAGCATTTGTGTGAGGTCACTTTCCACCCAATTCTGTTTGAAACTTTTTTTAAAAAAAGATGAGATGGGAGATGTTGCTATTACAGCAATCCTCAAGTGATGCTGAGAAATAAGGGCTCTTGGTTTTCAGAAGTCATGAAGGTTAAGGTTTCTAAAAGAGGCTTCTAATTTTCAGTGCCCAAATTTTGGCTTCAATACCCAATGTACTAAATAATCCATAGCTGGAAGGACATAACAAGAGTTGAATGAGCAGCATTCCTCACCTTCACTACACAACTATCTTCTGTACATAGAAATGAAGCCACATGAATTTGGTGAGGACTAGTTAGTGTGTACACAATGCCTGAAGACGAATAGTGCTTAGGATATAATTTTTTTAGGATCTTAAAGAAATTGTCAAAGTCAGTAGTTTCTTCAACTAAAATGATTGAGACAACTACACAAACCAGTCTGACAGATAATTCCTTCTCTCCTCTTTTAGGAACAAAGGCCAACACTGTCCACACTTGCTCACTAGCAGGATATCAAATTATATTAAAAAAAAAAAAAAAAATCCAAAATCAGTGACTGAACAAACATCGAGCAATTATTTTCTACTAATGCATCATGCCAATTCTTTTCACTTCTCTAGGAAGCTTTTGTTCTTCTTTACTATTTGCAAGTTCTTGAACCACAACCCACAGGCTTCAACCTAGCAGACTGCTAGTGAGTCAGAGCTGATGTGCAGATGGTCCTGAGCTCCTCTGCACAGGCTCCAAGCTGAGCGATGTGAGCCAGCTTTATCCCAGAAGGCTTTGTTCACAGTAATGCGGTTCTGTGCCTGAGTTAATGTGCCAGTATAGACACGCTTTTGGATTCCAAGCTCCACATTTTCTGGATATTGCTTAGAAACTGAGAAGCTCTCATTTATCAATGGACAGAAACTGAATCCGCCAAAATGGAGTAACCATTGTTGGAGAGTGATTTGGGATTGTGACAGAGATAAAGCAGTAGGAGAGTAAGCAGAGGAAACTCATACAATGAGCAAGAACAGCTTGTGTCACGTTACCACCTGTTCCTTTGACATCTGAATTTATGGTCTAAAGCATAAATGGCCTAAGGCCTCATTTATTTGAACTCAGGACAGAAACAGCAATTGCCCTACAGAACCTAGCTTCATGTTTCAGGTACGGCTCACGAGATAAATCGAACAAATCTTACAGAATTTGGGTGCTTTTGGTAACAAATAAAATTAGATACTTACCATACAAACAAATACTATTGTAGAGAAAGAAGAAATCAAAATTATCCCTTCTAAACTGAAATAAATCATAAACAAAAAGGAAAAATACAGACTTAGATAAATATGAGTGTTTCATTACAATGTTTTTGTCTCTAGGGAAATTCAGGAAAATAAAAGGACAAATAAATGCAATTCCCACCACAGAAATCATCAAAAGGCAATAAAAGTACTGGGACAAAACTCGAGTCACTATGTTCCTGGCACTATACTTCATGGGAGAGAATAGATATACAATCATTACCGTGAATAAAATATTTACCCTCCTTGGGAAAAGTACAGGATTTTGTGAAGTTCTGTCATTTGAATCAAAAGCATGAGGCAGGTGGTGGTGACAAAGGCTAGGAAATGTGATAACAAATATTAATCGCAGTTCAAATAAAGGAGGGTACAGCTGCTGCAGGAAATGTTGGATCCAGCTCTGCAGCTGAGCTGAACTTGGTCCCCTGCCCTGAAGTGTAAGAAAGAAAAATGAGTGTATATAGCCAAGGATTTGCTCTAATCCATGATCCGAGGATGCCAGTAGACACCCAAGATATCTACGCTGTAGGAAACAGAGAAGACTTGCTTTCTCTATTTGCTGAAGAGCGACAAATATCAATAATACGGCAGAAATGTTTAAACAAGGACACAGCACATCGTAAAGGAAGACAATCCATCTGTTTTAGCAGCTGGTTTGAAGTATTCAGTTAGGCATCTATTGCAGGGAAGAAACTCTCCCACCGTTTCAGTCTAGTTCCTACAATGCTTATTCATCCTGGCTAGAAGTGTTGTTTGCAGTACCAGGTTTGGACATAGGAAATAATTTTATAGCCATTCTTTACTGGCTTGTAGGTCCAGATTCCATGTTCAATTGCAATTAATTAGGAAGCTACATAACCTGGTCATTATCTCTATACCTTAAAACTGACTGCACCCTGGCCCCATGATCTCTGATATCTATCTCCTAGCAGAAATCTATCCCCACCTGAATCGGCAAATGACTAGAACCAATGCTACCTTTAACATGCAGCTCACCTGAACACAGAGACTCTCCTTCAATTCCTGTTGACTTCCCTGGGAAACTCAGGACCTCTCAGCAGTAAGCTCAAATCCCCAAAACTTCATTTAGGTACCTGTGTCTGGAGTATCCTGGGTAAATGGAAGAAACCCGTACATAACAAAAGTGCCCACTGCATAATTTCAGAAGCACACAAGACACGAGCATGAAATTGCTGAGCTATGTCAGGAGTCACTGGCAGCTATTCTCACACTGTATAGTAACTGATTCATTGCTCTGACTTTGCATATATGCTTATGTAGTGATATACTGTGTGAATAATAAAGATGGGTTCTATAAACCTCTAGGTATGAACAGTAGCTATTACCAAAATAAGATATATATATAGCTTGTCCACAGAAGGAGTTCACTTGGATCTGTGGCTGCTCCTTCTCGGTTTGATGGTAACAGATCCCTTCGTTGCCATAGTTGTTCAGCCTGTTATCATAAGTGATGTTTGTGTTAGTAATAGCAAGAGAGTTTACTACTGATTCTAATACTACATAAAGAGTTACAAACCAATCCATAATGACCACTTACCCTTCTTTGCTTACTTTTTTGCTCTAATGCTTCATTTCTGCTATTAGCTTGGTACTTTTTTTAAAAGTTTAGAAATTCTGTGGCATTTAACACTTTGAATTCCTGTTGGTGTAGTTTTTCTCTGCAAAGGAAGAGACATACATATGCTGAAAGCTGAGCCATTCAAAATCCTGTTGAGATCTCTTACATTACAGCAAAGGCAACCCCAGAACATTCAAATGTATCCAAACTGTAGCAATTATATCCTCAGTTGCTTTAGTCCTTATGTTAAATCTGTGCTCTGTTTATAGATTGTACATATGTTGTCTTTCTTTTGTTTTGGTGGCGGACAGTAAAACAAAAGGCTATGAAGAACAGTTTCTGGTCATGCCTGTTGGTTTCCGCAAGCGGTGCTGGCTACCCTCCCCCTGCCACCTCCTGTGCCAATTTCCTAACCTTCAAAGTTTCTGACTTTAAGACGTGGAATTTGGAGTGTGCTCTGTGTTCCAGGATGCGCCTTGCTTAACTTCCTCCCATCCCCTTCGAAGTGATTAGAATGAAGCACGGTGTTTCATACATGGCCTTAAAGTGGTTGAGTCCACTCAGCTGAGCTAGACAGATTGCTTCTGAAACATATGATACCTTTATTTATGCTTCCTAGATTGGAGAGAAAACTAAGAAATAGAAAAGAAAAAACTAGCAGATTCAGCAGATCTTATCTCACTATTTCCCCCATTCTGTTTTCATTTGCACTTCTATTTCCATGCAATATTTCATTTTTTTATGCATCTATCACTGTTTGCTTCTGTCAGAAGTTCAAAGACAGTATTGACTTCTCTATAATATTGTTTCTACTTTTTTTGACCAATCCTCAATGCGTATTTCTAGTTTTGAAAAGCATTTCATGAATCACTGGGCAGTTTGAAAAATCTATAGTGTAAGCTCATTACTTTGCTGGCTGCTGAATGTTTTCCATTGGTTGTGTTTGTGATGCAAAAATCATAGAATCATAGAATCATCTGGTTGGAAGAGACCTTAAAGATCGTCGAGTCCAACCGTTCCCCTTGCAGCTCTTTCTCTCAGGAAAAAGAGGTTAAAATTTCAAATAATAAAACAACACGTGGATGTGATATTAGTGTGATGTATTTAATTTCCTATATACCTTTGACTGCCCTTCTCTCCATTAAGCCATACAAACTTCCATCATGTTCCAACCACTTTAGCACCTTTAGTCTCATTTTTCTAGGTAGTCAGTCAAAAAATGCTTACGTCTCCATCCTGAAATGTGCCGCTCCCAGCCATCTTCCCAAATGTCACTGGCTAGAGGCCCAGGACAAGCAATATTCTGTTCTACACTAGTGATCATGGTTTAAGCTCATACCTCATGAGGCAGAAGAGCTAGAAGTGGGAGCTTTGTGCTTCCTAGTGAGCTCCTTGCCCCAGCAAGCAAAGAGGGATAAAAGATGTATAGGAGTTAATTTCAGGGGGGCCAGGGTTTTACTCTTGAGGAGGCATATTCAAGGCTTCACAGACCACAGAATATAATGGAAATGCTAAAAAGATGCAGCTTTAACATGAGTCACTTTTAGATTTATTTTATATTTTTAACAACTATATTCTCATGCTTAGCCACCTATAGAATCTTAGTAACTCATTTCAAAGGCATAAGGATATCAAAGTGGCCCTGATACAATTAACCTTCCTCCTCCGACCTATTTTAAGCACATCTATCACCAATATTTTTCTGAAAAACATCTTCATGTACACAGTGTGATGGGAACATAAGTGCTTTCAGCACTCCTGCAGAGTAACATGCAGAACTCACCTAGAGTTTAACTACTTATATCACACCAGATCCCTTTTCTTCTCACTCTTTTGTGAAGGGTAGTAGATAAGCAAAAACTTCATTTTCTTGTTCTCATTAAAACTGGACACAGATCTAAATCAGTTCTCTAAAATAGTCTCTCTTTTCTTTTTTTTTTTTCAGCGAAGGAGCCACAGTGCCTTCAATGAGTTACAAAATAATTTAACTTTTAAGGCTATTTGGGCCTTCATTCTGTGAAGGTGACAGGGCTGAGAAGTAGCTGCAGCTTCCAGTTCAGAGGCATTCTGTGTACTGACTGCATATGCAAACACCATACCTCCAGTTACGGTGGAAAGGAGATAGGGACAACAAAGTCTAGAGAGGGTTTGCTGAAGTCACACAGATAGCTGCTATTGCGTTCAGGGAAAACATCCTGGCAAACGACATCTGGGACATCTGCAGAAACACTCACCGTTGCCCTCATCCTAACTTGCATTGAGTATTTTGGCTACCAGTTGAGATGAACGACCTCCAGGACTCCCGTTCTTGGCAGGCCCCGGCCGTCCCGTGCCTGGGTCTGTGATGTCTGGAGGTAGAGCAGTGACTCTTTCACGGGCACCCCCTTGCCACGGGGAAGGAGCTTGCGTGCCCTTGTGAGGTTGAGAGCTGTGCTGGTGGTGGCATGTGCCTCCAGTAGGGTCTCCCAGGCCAGACAGGTCTCAACTGAAGGGTCAGACAAAGTGTGTCCACGGGCAGGATGGGCTCACCAGCCTTCGGGCAGCCATCCTAGGAGAAGGATAACTCTGACTCCAAACCTGGGCAGATGGAGCTCGTTTAGCCTTGTAAGGCATCCGTCTAAGAGAAGGACACTCTAACCAAACCTACAACCCGAGGACTTTGCTGTCACCATCCAAGCTCGCTAGGCCCTGGCAGATGAACCTCAGGGGTAAAGGGTGGAGCCAGATCTGCACACACTGCACCTCACCTAAAAAATCCACCGTGCAGGCCTGAAGGGTGCACTCATCGCTTGCAGTGAGCGTGGGAAAAGCCCTTCCCAGATCTTCGTTTGCGAAGCCAAGCCGTGATGATGAGATGAACTGACAGAGAAGAAGAGCGAGAGGCTCCTGCACTCGAGTACTCATTCCAGGCCAGCTGTAGTGTGGAAAGTGTAATTGTTCATTGCATTAAGGTGTAGAGTGTGGTATGTTGTCTCTATATGAACTTTATGAGAAATCAGCTGTAATTTAAAAAGATGTTTTATACCTATACAAGGAAATCTCTGAGAGACTACCTATGTTAAAATATATCACAAAAAGATAGTTATTTCATTCATCCAGACAGCTCAGTGAAAGTTGCTGTTCAAGCAGTTTTATTTAGGAATCAGTGAAAGAGCTCTGTTTCTCCAAGTCCACTGTCAGTGTTGAGAAGTTTGTCTCTATCTGCATCACTACTTTGTACACGGATTTCTCACTCTGCATGGATTTTTATGTTGTCATTTACATCTTAGGCCTTCCTGAAGCTGCCACAAGCAGATTTTACTTTGTCAGCCTGTAGGTGAAAGTGAGAAGGGTAAATTGGAAGAGGGGACAACCTAGTACCTTCCACGCAGATGAAAAGCTCTCCTCAGTCACCAGGCTCTGCCACTTTTTCTCCTGGGCTGGGAAAAGCAGTTGTTTATGTTTTAATTTTTCTTTACCCCTGGCTCTAAAGAGGAATAGAAATGCATGGACAGTTCAGCATCCCTTGCATATTGAAAATAAATTGGTTGAAGCAGGGAGTCAGATGGACTTTAAGATGTTCTCTGTGTTGATTCGTTTCCAAGTTGTTTAAATGCTTATGAGTTCAGTCTACGCTCAGTCTACGCTCTTCTCCTCTGTGCAAGTGTAACTATTGGGTATACAGAAGCATATCTATAAGTATGTAGATTCCAACAGTGTTAAAAAACAAACCTCCAGATAGCTAGAACTATTAATTCATAGGAATTTAAAATTAAATTAAATAGCTGGGCTGTTTTCCAGCTGATTTCTAAAGTTCTCATGCTTACACATAAAAATCTCTGTAGGATTTACATTACACTACTGTATTTGTTTCAGTGAGCATTTGGCTGCCAAGAATACTGTCTATGACCATCATGGCCATCTAATTAAATATTTGATGAGCAGAAAGCTGGACATTATTCAAGTCAAGCATTAAATTAGAAAATTTAGTCTCTCTCCTTTATCGGTAGATTTTTAAATCAGCCTATTCTACCAAAACCCATAAGTTTAATGAATTTGGTCAGACGTACCATGTAACAGATGTCTTACATACAGCCATGAGCCTAAATCATATAGAAATGATGCTTCAGTTTGGCATGGCAAAATATATTAGAAAGGCTTAGAAAGGTCAGTCACCAGCAACCTGCTTGCAGATAGTTGAGAAACAGCACTGTAAAATGCATGAGCTGCCTTTTGTAGTCTCTTGCAAGGAAGCCTTGGAGAGCCACAGATAATTTGCTTTCAATGATTCATCAAGCTGGCCCTTTGTTTCTAATTTGAGTGTCAAGTGCAACCACATAATAAAGAATTACCAAGACCTGATAAGATTCTTCTTGTACTGTTTCGTTTGTCTTAACAACTGGTACTATTGGAATCAAACCCACAAACTGAATAAATAGCAAGCACGAGTGCAATATGGCATTCTTCTTTGCTGTGATAAAGCATGTTGACTGCTCTGTCCGCTGATGGACCATCATTCCTATTTCTTTTTGCTTTCTTAAACGGCACTAAATGCTGCACACTGTGCCAGTGCTAGAGATGACATTTGTTTCAGTGTTAGTCCTCCAGTCAATTAGTAAAGATAAAAAATGGATTTCCATGACAATTCCAGCCTTGAGAAAGCTGCTATTGAGACCACGGTTGAGTTATCCCACTGATCGTTTTCTCCTTAATGTAATCTTTAATGTTATATAGCTATAAGTTAGATGTGCAGCCATATATTAGAACTATTATTATCGTGAGTAGTTTGAAGAGAAATATCTTCATGATTAGGAGATAGATATTTCTTAAAATGCTGTGCTGTCAGTTTAATAACTTCATAAGAAATCAACCTTAAAATGGCTTGTTTTGAAGGGGCACATTTATAAAAGTGGAATTCCCAGAGCAAGAAATCTGTGTAATTTGAGGTCCGTTAATAAAGTTTTCACAACTGAACTGTACAACATTAACACAAAGAAAGAAATAATAAAAAACTTCAGAAGGGTGCCTATGAGAGCAATAAAATGTCCGTCTTCGGAAACTAAAAAGATGGCATGGGGAGCAAGCCTATGAGGTTTACTTTAAAAAACGAAAAAAGCTTCTGTCAAAAGATTTTGAGACAGGTTTTAGGGCTTGGGAAAAATTGGGTGAGACGGTGTTAGTGCCGCACAAGGAGTTCCATCGTTTTTTACGAAAGTGAATTTCAAATACTGCCGGAACGCTGCCAGCTTCAGGAAACCCAGCCAGCGGTGGGAGAGTGACGAATTTTCCGCTAGGGAAAAATACAAATAACGTAGTGTGAGGGTAGTGTCTCTGTGCTACAAGCAGGACAGAAGCCTGGGCCGAGGGAGGGAGCCCCTGCTCCTGCTCGTTCGCCCGTGCCCGCCGCGGTCCGGAGAGGCGCCCCCCGCCC
>NW_010392375.1:11284-43756 GCF_000710305.1 Buceros rhinoceros silvestris | reverse complement strand
GGAAGGGGGAGAGAAAACAGCTTAACGTCTCTGTCCATCCCCATCTGGTTTTATTTTAATTTCACTCAAGTCACATATGAAATTTTGCTTAGCTGTCTTCATTTTCTTAGTCAATCTTGATTAATGGCCTTCAAAGTAAAAATAATTGGCCTGCATCAGGCTTGTTTTATAACTCTTGTTCACAAAGAATGTGAAAGACTGGAAAATGAGCCTAAACAGAAGGAATGCATTACGTTAGCCTTTGAGAAAGAGCAGTCCTCCAGTTGTGTTTCACTGTGTATTTTTATAACAGGCGCCTCCTTGACTGTCCGTGATATTGCAGATATGCAGTGCCAAAAGCTTTTGTATACTTCATCAGGCTGACTATGTCACCTCGCAATCGCCCGGCAGCCACGTGTGCGCAGGCAGTGGGAGGCAGAGCTGGCCTCACCAACCAGTGCACCTCGATGTACACCCCACAAAGATGGTGCGGGCTACATGGAGTGGTGCTCCCGAGAAGCTGAAGGGATGCTTTTGTGCAAGTCCTCTCTAATTGCTCTCCTCTGCTTTTAAACTCCAAAACAGTTGCCATGCAATTTAGGGAGTGTGGATCTCAGCTGAGCACAGAAGAGCAGTCACATGTTGATGTTAGTGCGGTGAATGTGGCATGGTGGCTTTATTCCCTTTATTCCCCTCCAGTAAATGCATTCCTGGTAGAGCAATCCACCAAACTGATTATAAATCTGATATTTTAAAAAATCTTTTATGTTATAAAAGATTGCATCGTTTTATTGAGCTCAATTTACTTTTAAATAAACAGAATATATGCTCATTTTTAAGGGGAAAAAAAGCCCTTTTTCTTTGTCATATCAGGAAAGGGCCTGATTTGGGAAGTTTGTTTCTGTTGGGACAAACATTGTTTTGAACTTGCTTTCTTGCTGTCAGAAAGTTAGGAAGATTCAGTCTCGTCCTTCCTTTGTGTAATGCACAAAACAGATTATTGTTCTTGTGTGCTTATGGCAAGATTCAGTATTTTGTCCTCCTTAACAAAAAGTCAGATTTTCCTTACACATCTTAGGGTGAAAATTATTACTTAGACATTAGCCAAACAGAAAGAAAAATTCATTTGAATTATTTAATTTAGGAATATTTGAGCAACTCATGATGGTACTGTGATATTATTGCACGATATACTTATTTCCTATACAATTTTGAAATAGGGACAGTTTATGCTTGTCCTGATGCTTTTCATGTAACAGCCTCAACACATGAATTGAACTTCCATTAAGCTTCGTAAGATTTCTCTGGAGTAGGCATGTGAGAGGATTGTGAAAATTTTTCCCCCTGAGGAGGAAGGACTGGCAGAAACCACATGGAATGGACTGACCACAATCCCCATTCCCTGCCCTGCTGCGCCACTGGTGGGGAGGAGGTAGCAGAGCTGGCCCTGTGAAGAAGGAAGTGGTCAGGGAAAGGTGTATTTAAGATACATTTGTATTTATCACTGTCCTACTGTGATTCAATTGGTAAACTGGTGGTGGGTTTGTTGTTTAAATTAAATTGATTTTGTTCCTCCAAATCAAGTCTGTCTTTTGCCCGTGACCATAATTGGTGAGCGTGCCCTCCCTTTCCTTCACCTCGATCCTCAAGGGTTTTGTTGTGTTTTCTTCTCTCCATCCTACCGGAGTGGGGCATTGAGTGAGCAAGTGCCTGCGTGGTGTTCATTGCCAGCTGGATGGGCTTAAACCATGACATACATAAAGTCATGGATGCTTCAGAGAATGTAAATAGGGCGTTCACTGTTTCTCGTGACAGAAGAATGAGGAGAAACCAATGGTGCTATTAATCAACATGTTTAAAAGAAAGGGAAATACTTATTCTATACCAGCCACAATCTCATTTTGTAATGCACATTTTGTGATATTGTGGAGGCCAAAGTTTGAAGAGCACTGGTAAGAAATTAGACTTTCCTGTGTTTTAATCAATTTGAAACAAAACTGAAAGAAATGTCAAAGGGAGGTGAGCAGTTCTTCCCTGCTGCTGCTGCTTCCCTTCAACCAGTCTGGCTTCATGAGCAGGACCTGGCTGGTCCAGCAGACTGGCCAGGATGCATGCTGGTCCCGCCTGGCTGGGGAAACAGCTACCCCCAGATACTGGGCAGCCCAACATGAGCAGCGTGCTTTTCAGATGTCAGAGAGGCAAACCAGTGACTTGGTGACACATGTGGCTGCATGCTGTGCAGAAATGCTTTACACATGTGTGCAGTGAGTGTAAGTGCATCATAAGTTTTGAAGTAATGGGGGAATACATATGCCAGAGAAAAGTAGCAAGTAATTTGCTGTGTTTGCACAATGTTTGCCTGAAAATGCAAAATAAATATCTAATTATTGGCATGGGAAAGGAGGAATCATCATGCACGATCTCTGTGAGAGCGCCCAAAGGCTGTCCCACTGCTTTACTTTTATTCATTGAATGAGATCTTCCCAGAAAAGGCTATCTGAAAGGAGATGGTGCACAAAGAGGAATGGTGAGACTCATATATATATGTTCATATAATATTTTCACAATTCCGATGTGGTATATGAACCTGTGACAGAAGCAGACAGCATAACAGTGAGAATGTGGACATCATGTATTTTATAGTTTATAAATTACTTTTCTATCTTGTTTCCTGTTTGGGCTTCTTTTTTCTTTTTTTTTTTTTTTCATTCTAATTGGCATATCTTCCTTTCTGGAAATTGATTTTTCAGTTCAAAGCAACATTCAAAGGAAAACGATAGACACTGAAGACATTTTGAACCCATTTATGTACTTACAAAGAATTAATCCACCTTTTCAGAGAAAATGAGAGACAAGTATTTACACTTACTTACCTCAAAAGAAACTGTGAAAAAATTAACACTTTAATCCAATTTTACTTGTGACAGCATTTCTTTTTTTTGCTGTAAGAAGTCAGCACTTTTTCTACCTCTGTCTAATAGTACATACATACCTAGAGTTTGTGGGTAATTGCACGAAGTATGTAGATATGTTCTTAGTATTCTTACAGCTGCTTGACCTGGAAGTTGGTCTTGCCTTGCTCTTTGACCACAAGAACTTTTTGAATTATTGAAGCCTAAGGATTTCAGTTTTGCAGTGCTGATATGCTTACTATATACTTACTATACTGTGTATGAGCAATGGACTTCATGTAAACACTCTAAGATTGTCAAACAGCCTGTGATATGCAGTCATTTCTAGTTCACTTAAGGTTCAGAAACGAAGTCTCCTTCATGCTAACAGTAGATCATTCACCTCACACAATTTAAAATGTTGTTATTGCAGCTCATCATGGTTTTGCTATAAAATATCATAATACGATGCTCACCTCGAATGTGGAAACTGATATTAATCTGAAATAGCTTCTGTTGGCTGCTCAGGATGAACCCTACCACGTGAACATGCATTTGTTTGTTTGTCTAAAAAGATTTAGGGTTGGACATCATTTTTATCCATGGTAAACATTTTGTTATATACAGTATACTAATTATTGTTGAACTGAAATGTTTTTCTAGCCCCAGTGGCATAATGGAAATTATACTTCGAACCGCATAATATCCTTGGAAAGGGAATATAGACTTAGCAAAGAACATCATCATTTTGCTATAAAGATAACATACCTATTTACATAACGATAATGTACACATTTACTGCCAAGCATGTTTGTTCTGCATTAGTGTTTGTAGTGTGGCAGGGAGAATTGCAAAATGGAACTTCGATTTGTGTCTGGTGGCTCTTGTCTTGAAGGCGAGAGAAAAAGGGAGAGCAGGTGATGGGGTGTTTCTGAAAAAAAAAAAGAAGGAATAAGGCTATGTGCTAGGCTTGCATTGTGTATGAAATCAGATCTATACATGCCCATTTTTTTCCTTTCTTCTTTTTTCTGAGGGACCTTGTCTGTTAAGTAAGTGAAAATCCTTTGTGAGATTCCTGGCAGCAGGCATCAAAAAGATGCTAAAAGTCTATGTTAGCTGCATGCTCTCTCTTTGAACACGTTCTCAAGTAATGCCACTGTTGGAATCATTTAATCTGAGAGATGAAAAAAAATCTACATTTTTGGTTTCATTTCAAAACCTGTAAATCTCTGAATACATCTAAAGAAGCAGGAAATCTTACACTTGGAGGAAAGAGGGAAAAAAAGTTAGAAGACACTGTTTGGTGAGCTGTCATATGTTTTCTGAACTTTTTGTAATAGGAAGAAGTCTCTAAAGAGCCCTTTTCTTCACTTCTCTAACAAAGGCATGTCCCAGTTTATTAAAAAATCATACACAACAATGCTGCCTGCCAGGTTTTATAGCCCTAATGAAAATTTGGTCCAGAGCACAAAAAATATCTGGAAAAATGCCTGAAATTTCCCTGTCGCAGATGTTTCAACAGAAGGTGCTTGCATGCCATTCGTTAATGTAACGCCATACGGGACTCGGTATGACCACTGCAATAACCAGTAAGTAACACACGCAGTGTGCGCATCACTGCGCCAAATATTCCGTCTGTTGTGCGGGGCTTGTATCCTGTGGATTGAGACGTACCTTGATGAAACTGTATTGTCATTGAATGATAATATTTGTGGATCACTCTGCTAGAAAACATCCTATCAAGAATGTGGGAGGTCTGTGTAAAGAGTTGGTGCAGCTCATTGGCATTGCAGTCAGTTAGGAAGGGTGGGAATGTTCGTATTTATACCCCTTTTTTAGCCTGTCTTTCAGATGCCAATTTACAGGAGCAGCACTCCAGATATTAAAGCACTTTCTCTTTGAGAGAGGCTGTTGAATTTTAATCTCAAGCATTATGTAATTAAAAGGGGCATGTGAAATACAGTAATTATCAATACAGTGGAAAAAATTGCACAGACATAATATTCTCCTGGGATAATTATTTTTTATTTTGTGAGTTTAAAAGAGGAACGGACTGAAAGAAAAAAAAAAATATCTTGAGGTATGCTGTAATCCATCAGCTCCAGTTTTGTATCCTGAAAGGCAGAGAAGCCCTTAACCGACTACAAAGACTTCCCTAAGCACACAGGTGAATATTGTCTTCTGTTCATGGGAGAGAAGCTGTGGAGTACACTGCTTTGATTTGTATATGTCTGAGGGAGGTGATGTGGACTTTTCCTGCATCTAGAGGTGGGAGTTCTGTGTACAAAGTATTCATGCTGTGGTGAGGATGTGCATAAGCACTTCTCACAGACCAAACGAACACCTTTAGAAACACTTTTGCAATAGTTAAATCTGCTAATGACAATCTACATTCAGAGGACTTGAGCATACGCTCATACAAAAGGCAAGGTTTTGCTCTCTAGTGGTCCTACTGAAGTAATATTCCACTCCAGTAAATCCATTTATGCTATTCGTACTCTTTCACTTCCTTTACTTTAAGTGTGACTTCTTTTTTAAGATACAAATATGGATGTTTCTAAGAATATGATGTCATCATCAGTAGAAGTGATATCTCCAGACAAATGGAGATGACTCTATCATAATAAAGTTGTACACTTTGTCTGACAGTGGGCTTTCATGACATTACAGCTTTAGGAGAATGCCCAGGACATTCATATTCAGAAAAGCAATCTATCTTAACTGTCCCATAGCCAAGTTCACAGTCGGGTTTGCTGCTGCTGCCAGGGAAGGAGGATTTGGGGTGCATCCGGTGTTGGCTCCTTGTGCAGTCATCAACTGCCCTTGCTGTGATCTCAGCAGCAGAAAGGGCCAGACAGACCAACTCTCTGATGCGAGTCTCCATCCCACTTCAACCCCTTTGAACCATTCCTCCTGCAATGGGAGTGCCCTGACTCTTCTCAAGTTTGTGCCATACTAATGTTGAAAGACTTTGAGTCTGCTTTGCCATTGAAGATGAGGTTTTTAGAGTTCAGGCATATCAAACACACAGAGCATTCCTGGGATTTCTGCATGAAAATTACATAACAGCCAACCATGTGGACAGTTTGCCTAATGTCATCTCAGAAACAGTGGGCAGGTAAGGCACAGAGACCTGCTTCTAAAGCCTTTGCAAACTGAACCTCAAGAAACTTGCAAACAAAATGTAATTGTATGAATGGAAAAAATATAATTACCCAACCTCTCCTTTGATCTGGGAAGAGACCAGCATTATTAGAATGGATTAAATGCTGTAAGTCAATGGTATCTGTTGGCTGTACAGTCATTATTACCTACTTTTCCTGGATATAGAACTGATTGAATTTGCAAATTACATTTCCCTGCACTGTTTAAATTTTCTTCTGGCAGTTAAAGTAAATGGTTATTACAGAATTGTTCTAAGGGAAAAGTATGGAGAGTTGGAGCAGGAGGAGGAATAGAGAAGAAAAGAATAGGAAGCATCTTGATTAATGCCAGCCAGGCTGAATCATGCTGCAAGGGTTGTGTTCTAGCCTGGCGTCTCGGAAAAGAGGTGTGATGTTTTCTCCTCTAAACATGTATTTATTTGTAATTTGTTTTGCCTTTTGTGAGATTTCTTTTTTGCATTTGTAAGCACACACCTGCTCTATTTTCTGCCTGGCTTCAGCAGGCAGACTTCTTTTTATATTGCCTCTGGAAGGACATAATTTTCTTCAGGCATTTAATGAATTTGGACAACATTAAGGGATCAAAGAAAGCAGAACTGGAAATTACCCCCTCCAGGGAATTCCTTGCCAAGCAGGCTGATAACTCTACCCAGAATTGCAGAGCCACTAAAGGCATCTTCAGTTTCCAACACTGTGTGCTTCTAAAGTGTTTTGGGACCTGGGAATGATCCTCTATGGGATTGAGTCCCCTTTGTGGCAGAACATTTTACACCCAAGGTGATGCGGGAAAGGCCTGTTGCAGTAGCCCTGCCCATTCTGGTTCTTTGCACAGGAGTGTAAGCACAAGGGCAAGGCCATGCCCAGGATGCTCTTGCCCTCTGGGGGCTGGCAATGATCCATCGTAGATCCCCATGTAGATGCATTTGGGAGGATAACTTCAAATCTGTTGGATGAGTGAGGGCAAGCTGCGGGGAGATTCCCATTGCTCCATCCTTACATTCCTTCTGCTGTAGCTGGTCTCTGGTGTGACTCATCAGGAAAAGTCAAACAAGCTTTATCATTTCCAGCCTGGCAGAGAAAAAGAGGACAAAGACACCTCTCAAACAAGCTTGACCATGCAAAATTTCCAGCAAAATCTCTCTGTGAACAGAGATGTGAAGGTAACACACCAAACCAAGGTCCTTGTTCTCTCTTGTGCAGGGTATAGAGCTTCAGAAAATTTCTTATTTGATGATTGTTTTTTTCTTTGGAATTAATATCTTCCCCAGAGTTTCTTCCACTCATTTACATTTTTGTATTACCATACACAACTTTAAATTCTGATAAGACAGTGCATTTCTCAAGGTGTTCCTTACTGCGCCTGGTTGGGCTATGCTTTTACTGGGGGACTGAATCCTAAATCCTCTACAAACATCTTTGGTACCTGTGTACTGCTGGTATGTAGATCTGCTTGGATGTTTCTCTTTAGCATCACTATAAGTGGGATCTTTTGTGCACATTTGGTGTGCATTTGTGTGTGTCAGATCAAGACGAGAGAGCAAGGGAGGATTGCTCTCATTCATTAACCCTGAGATTGCCATTAGACTTGCAAAGTCAGAGACCAGCAGTGTTACTGTTAATCAACAACAATAACAAAAAAAATTACTCTGTGGCAGCAATTTTTCTCAAATACACTGCACTGTATCAAAGTCCCTGTGAGTCATTTTGACACATAATTCATTTGCTGAAAGACCAATTTGTGTATAAGAACTACCATATACACACTGCAAATTTCCAGTTTTACAGGATACTTATCCTCAAGAGCATATAAAGACACTCATCCATCTCTTTGCCAGCACAAGATTGCTACTTTTAGGGTAATCAGTAGTGTCCTGTACATTTCTACAGCACTCAAGATATGGTGCTTTCACTATTTCTTATGAAACTGTAGATGAGAACATTTAGAGATTTTTATTTCATTTCATCTATCCTGTGTTAAAAAACATCCACAATTTTCTTTTGGCCTATATTTTACCTACTTCATTCTCTGCATCCAAAAAGATTTTTTTTTTTTTAGAACTCCACATCATAGCTCAGAACTTCCATCTGCAAGAATATCTTATTATTCTGCATACAGGTGGCCAACACTTCCCATTTAGATCCAGCCAAACTAAACATCTGAAGCTGTTATTCTTTGAAAATATTCTGGAATTTTTGGACAAGAAATGACTAGCAAGGAAGCTAGATAGCAAAAATAGAATTGGTTTTAATTGTCAAGCCACCAAATCTGTTCTAGACTGGCACTGCTCATCCTTGTTTTGATTCTGTGTATGGCAGTGGTAAAATTCTGTTGGTATTGGTTGTTATCAACTGGCTTTATGGAACACAGGTCTTTCTGACTAGCTGATAATTATGTCATTACAAATAGTACAATCAATTGCCGTTAGCCTCTGTGTATTTTACTTATACTAGCTCATTTTATGTAATTTGTATTTCATAACATCACTTCAGAGCGTCTCACTCCAGACAGAAACTATCTGGGAACCATAATATTACTTACGTGCTGTAGATCCAAGACCTTGAAGAGCATAGTTTTTAAAACATATTCCTGCAGTCCTCTTGAAATGTCTCCTTTATTGCTCAGACCCTGGTATTACGAGATTGGTAACTGAGAAGTAAGTATGAGCAAGCATAAGGGAAGAAGTAATGGAAAAAAGAAAAGAATCTTTGAACACAGTGCCTATGTATGTGTAATGTAGAGATAAGAACAAGTTCTGGTCCATAGGGTGGTAAACAAGCACAGTAAAAGTACTGTTTAAGAACAAGAAAAGTTTTGGAGGTTTTATGCACTGTCCTAACAGTCCAGAGTTTTTATTTGGTTTTCCAGATAATGTTGCCTATCTGATCTAGCAGTATTTACATTATCCCCTGACTGTTTCAGGGCTGGAAGGGAGCAAATAAAAAATCCTCTGTTCATTTGGCTTCTCAGACATATGGTAATACAGCATGTACCACTGCACAACATATTTACCCCATCTGTATATTGTATTCCAACTTGCTGGCTAACAAGTGGTATATACTACATACCATTTCAGAGTTAAAAAATAATAGGAAAATTACACTCAGTTAAGAAATTTGTGCACAATATTAAGGGTCACCTGTTAGTATTTCTGGATCTAGTGTAAGGTTGTACAGCTATGTAAGCAACTCAGACTTAAAAAATTTTAATACTGTTTGATTGATGGAGCTATAACTTAGCTTTCATTTATTTGGAAAAGTTACTCTTCACTATCAAAAGCAGTTGATTTTGCATGTATTTCCCAGGAATGTGAGTTATGTTCCATTGGAAAGAAACTTTATATCTGAGGCCTTTGTGTTGCGAGCCACCGATGAACCATGTGACCAAGCCTTTGTATTCTTCTTATGTACCTCTTTGAGGTAGCCATGCACCAACTTACCGGAGAGATCTTTCCAGTATATGTCCCTGCTGAAAACATGGTAATGTCCTCACATCGTATTTAACTCTTCTGTTGTTGGTTTTTTCAGTATCATCATATTAGCTCATAGACATCCTGCGACAGACTGACACTGTCAAGTCCATCTCTTCTGACACCTCCTACTGGTGACTTTACAGGTCCTAGGAAGCTATCATCAGAAGTAGATGGACTGCTGTGTACTCCATGTCAAAACCATAGGATTCAAACCTATAGGATTGCAAACTTGTTGGCTGTTGCTATGTGCATGCGTCCTTCCACCCAGCATCAGAACTCACTGACCTCACCCCACCATTTAGCTCTGTGCCTGTGCTCTAAAGGAACACTAAATGCGGCACCACGAAATATCATCTCTGCCCTCATATAAAAATGGAGGATGAGCCTTTCTTATAGAGGTGGGAAAGGTGTGCTTCACTTTTACTCCTGAGGAGTGTTCTACCACAAATCACAGTGTCTGCCAGTGGAAACCAGCCACCTAGCACTGGCAGTGTCCCAAACTGTTTCTACTCCAACCAGCCACACACCTTACTTGTCACTGACAAATTCGCGGTGTGTGTGTTGTGAATGACTAGTGGTGGCTTTGTGTTGCCAGGGCACAATGCCACAGAGCTGTATTTCCCCTCCGCATGGCCTCCATTTGCCTTTTTCCACATGATTATCACCCATCTGTTGCCCTCTGCAATGTGTGGGAGGGCAGCAGATGGGCCAGGAAACTGGAACATGGAAAAGCAAGTTCATTGGAGAGGGAAGGAGATGAAAGCGTAAGGTCAGAAGAGGGATCCTCAGACTAGCTCCAGGCAAAGGAGCGCTCCACGAGTGGGTAACTCACCATCCACAGAAACCCCAGAAAAAGCAATCAGGCAAAAAGGACATCAGTCAGAATGCAACATTTTTACTGGCTGGAAAGTAGGAAGTTCTGTTTGTCTGATTATTTATTCTTCCTGACAAATAAGAGGCTTTCTCTACTAAGCCATGATTTTATACAAAACAATCAGGATTTAGTGCCTTTTGCTTCTCACCTGCAGAACATCAGTTTCATTCAGTTTGTTGACTTACCTGTAAGGACCATGGTATTTATTTACCTACATAATACATCACAGCAAACCCATAGCATAAGACATATATAAAAAATGCAGCTATTTCTCTATCTCTTCCAGTTCCCAGCTGTTGCTCTTTAGCTTAGAGGCTACGTGATGTGGGGCAGAGACCAAGATGATCTCTGCAAAGCCATCACAGTGCCCTCAGCATTCAGAGTCTCTCTAATAGATTGGTAAGGAAAATAACAGAGTCAAAGTAAGCATTTCCTCACTAATGCTGTCTTTATTTGTAGGAAAAGATCAGTCACATTTCAAAAAATGGATGTTACCAATGTAACAGAGATCCTATGTGTAGTAACGAAGACATATTTTTTCAGCAGTAATCTTACTGGACCCTCAGCCTCAGATGCTTGTTGACATTCCCATCGCTCATAAACATCCTCTTTAAAAAGCATGTAAGCACTCTATCCTTATTTATTTGTTTTTAACTGACACTATCAATCATTACTTTGAAGCAATTGATATTTTTAACAGGGGCAGCTTGTGAATCTGTATCCCTTTTATTTGTAGTTGTCAGTGTCATTCTACTTGATTCCAGTGAGAAATTAAAGTTTATGCTCTGAAATCTGCTGACGTTAGACGCTGATTAAATGAATATTTCAATGTCCCTCCAGCATCAGGTAGAAATAATGTATGCAACCCCCACATCCCCTCAGAAGGGAGTCTCATGAAATTTTTTCCTGTGACGACATGCAAACACTGCCTTCACCTCATTCACTCTCCCAGTCAAAATGCAAATGGGGTTGCACAAATCTTGTGGCTTTGAACAGTATTTCTGAGCTTTCTTCTTAATTATCATGATTTCACAAATACCAGAATTTCCAATACATTGTGGAGCTGAGCATCACTGGGTTGTGAAGAGCTGATATTCAGGAAGCACTCAGCACACATGCAGTATTTCAGAGAATCAAGTCCTCACTCAAAAGAAAGTAAATGCAAGGGCAATTCTGGATTATATTGGAGGGGAACTTAAGATACCGGTGGCAGGAATCTAACGAGGAGAATTAAAGTAGAGTTCAGTGGAAAAAAATAAACCACAATTTTAATATGTTTGGAAGCATCCAATTAAGATTAGTTATATTTTCTTGAATGGCTGCACGTGAGTGTGTATGATATTTGTACTTAACATTGATTAATGCCTAACACTTACTTGTGATTAAGGGCTGAAGAGGTGAGACCTTCGGCATCGCACAGAATCATGCATCTTCAGGTGCAGATGAACTGCATGCTACCTTCAAATAATATTGGGTGCTAAACTCAAAGTTTGCCCTGATTTGCACCTACAAGAGGCTTGGCAACAAGTTTTGTTCCTTCAAGATCAGCAGCAACATAGCAGAGCTACACTGAGCTGTGACAGCTCTCTGAGTGTGCCACTGCTCTGGGTGATTTGGGGAGAGGTGAACAAAGGGAACTTCCTATACGCAAGAGTCTCATCTTCCATACCCTGAATCTGGCAGAACAAGAACTTGGATTCGGGTCTTCCTTGTTCACGTCTAGTGGAAAACCAGCCCTCCACCTCCTTTCAGAAAGCCTGGGTAGGAGCCAAAAAGACATTTTCAGTAAGGTGTTGTTACCAAAAGTGTTGGCATTGGACCAGGAGGCTCCAGGCATAAGAAGTGGAGAAAGACATGAAGCAAATACTGGCAGTCAGCTGGGCGGGGGACCTGATTTCAGGTCTGGGGTCACTACAACCTGTTGACACAAGACATTTTTACACTGTTTTTGAAAAGTTGTGGGTTTTTTCACCATGTTCCACTGAAAAAAAAAATGAAAGTCCAAAACCCTGTGAGAAAGTGGAACTGCTGTCCTCTGCTCAGCAAACCGAGCAATTTCTGAATCACACAGAAATTTGGACACGCTATTTCACCAAGCAAGCCTCTGCAGTAACAAAGTGCCCTGTCTCTAATCGGCACTATGATGCAAAAGAGAAATCTCTGGCTCCTTCGCATGCTCTGTAGTTAACAGAAATCTGTTCAGATATTTGAATTTCCATGCAAATAACTCCCTCAGCTGCAATAGTCAAAAGAGTGGAAAATACATGAGACTCTTTGGAGAGTTAACACCCAGGCCCTGTGAACATGAAGATGATTATTTTCCTCTACAAGGCTTTTTCACGTGTGATAAGCTTGGCATGCTGCCTTGGTTAAGTGTCAAGACCTGAATGTTTTTGGTTTTGCCCTGGTGGTCCTGAGAAGTTACTGGAATACTTGTTGGACCTGTTTTATATCACTGTGTGCGCTGATAGTGACATTGAGAAGAAGCAGGTAGAGGAGTGGAAGGGGGGTCTGGATTTTCTCTTGTTCAATTCTGATAGCAGTCTCCCTGTCTGCCCAGGCAGCCCTACAGCTTCCTTCAGTCTTTCTTTGGCTCCTTGACCGTGCTTCTTGCATTATTACATTGTAATCTCTTCTTGCGTTTTTCCCCCTCTTGCTCCCAAGGGAGAGTTGTCAAAACTCCTTATCTGTTGATGAATGAAAGGAATTTTTGTCTCTGCTGCCTGGAACTGGTTAATGCAATTCTGGACAATACTGCTGGGTCACTGAGTCAAGCGAACAGCAAAAGTTTAAATACATAGAAAGATTTTGTTTGGTGCCAGTTTGTAACGTCATCTGCAGATATTTTCTGCCATGCAAGGAAGTGAAAAAGACAAGACTGAAGGCAGTTGTAAAGAGCTTCTAGAATCAAAGAATAAACATTACCAAATTCTACGACTTAAATGTTGGCAGTGGGAATCCAAGAAGAGATGCTTTAACATTTGCACTAAAAGTAATTTTCATTCCATTGTTGGAACAATTTTTCTCATTACTGTTCATTAGAGTTTGATGCTAATCATATTATTGTGTGTCTGGTGTGAGAAATGGTACTTCTGGCCAAAACCTGCTTATCTGAGTAAAGACAATAGACATTGTCCATGAACACAAGACTGATTAACAACTATGCCCTTTGGCAGAGGCCCAACTCTATAAGGTCTTGTGAGTTCAACATCCATTGAAATGACACCTTGCAGAACTGAAATTTAAAGGTATCAGGAAATACTTAAAAACTCTGAAACCTAAAGCTCAAGTTCGTTTTTATTTTCAACATTTCTCAGTGCTGAGAACAATTCTGATCCTGCCTTTGCTGAAGTCAGTGGGAAATCTGTTGTTGACTTCAGGGAGCGTGAGGCTTAGCTCTACCTGTTTGCTATAGACACAGTTCTGCTGCCTCCTAATCTTGGACTGACAGCTCTGCTTGGTACAGAAAAATCTTTGTTTGAAGAACTAGGTAAAATGCATGTGTCTGTGACTCCTGAACTCTCCATGGTTCATGGCTGTCTCCGTTATTAATAATGATTACTCATAGATTCTTGTGTTCATAACACTTCCATATGTAGTCATAGAAAAAATTCATGTATTTGTGCAGGAATGTGCATTATCCCAAGTAGAAGCTTCTCCACAGTATTTGCATGAACAAAGCTCTGCCTGCATGGACACAAACAGACAACTGGCAAGAAAGGATTCCTTTGAATGGAAAGACTTGGCTTGGAGCTTGAACCAGACTCCTGGAAGCCGAAGGAAGTCATCCCATGGATTGCAATGAGCTTTATATCATGCCCTTTATTCATAACACTGTTTGCAAATCATCTTTTGCAGTATTCACCCAGTTGAAATCATACTGCAAGCATATTCATATGGTATATTCACATAAATATGTGCTGTGATTCATAAACAAATTACATTTGCATCTGTCGGCTATGGCTGGGGAAATGACAATAAAGAAAATAATGAAACAGAGAGCAAAGGGGGGAAAAAAGTGGCTATTGTGTGACAGTGAAAGGAAGAAACCCAGCTATGTTTCCTCAAATATGAGGTAGCAAAGGTTAAAAAGGTTCCCTTAGGCCTTTCAAGAGAATTCTACTCAGAACAAACTTTGACTCCTGTAGACTAAAAATGCCATTGTTTATTTTAGACTATCCCAGGAAAATGTTTCAACAGTAACTCTCATGCTTCTAACCCCACCTTGGTTTTTCCAGGATGTCCTTTTTATACATCTGAACCTCAGCTTGATAAACCAATATGAACGACAACACAATCCAACCTCACGTTTAAAGGTTCTCCAGTGACAGTTGCAGTAAAAATATTGTTCATAAAGGAAAAAAAAAGGCTTTCTTTGGTGTGTGTACGCACACGCATGGACATATTCTGGAAAGGCAAATTTTAGCTTGAAGACAGTAATTTTTACTTCTGTCGCCTTACGGGTTTGTCAATATTTGGTTTTATTAATTCTATCTGTAATATTTTCTTCTTAGCTAGGAAAATTACCTCTCAGCTGATTCTGCCACCACTGGTTTATGGAAAAGTGGCAATAGAAGTGATTAAAGAAACATCTACTAAGTCATTCTTCTAGGTACACCAGACCTTGCAAGGAACCAGGCAACATCCTTGTCATCCACCCACCCAGGCAGACTATGTCAGTGCAGGTCACTGAGCTGACTTGTGTGTGTTGCTGTAATGTTATTTCTTCCCAAGCCGTAAGCTGGCCTTTGAAATGTATTACATATTTTTCCTTGTTCTTCTTCTGAATCCTGTCCCCGCTGTACAGACTACCTATAAAAGCAGGAAACAGCATTCTCAAAGCAGCTAATTATTTCAGATACCCAATTAAGGGCAAATTAAATGGACCTGATTTTCAGAAGGTGTTGAAACACGGGAAGTCAGGACGTATTAAGACATCTTGATTTGATTTCCAAACCAGTCTTCATTTTTGAAAATTATGTTCCAGATTTATATAAGTCCTTGGACATAAGGATAGAAGAAACATTCTCTATAATACAGATTCTCGTGACATAGTCAGAATCTGTGCGAAACCTCATGGCACCTGTCTTTGGTTTAAGAAATAAATGAGTTAATCATAAAAGCACATATCTGGGGAGTTTCAAACTATAAAATGATGCAGGCTTTGTACAGCTGGGCACTCTTAATCAGTTACAGCACAAAAAGCAGAAAGGTCCTTATTACTTTCCATATAATTTTTTATTTCTCTCCAAATATCAATGCTATATTGACTGTTAATCTGAAAAAACTCATTTAATGTCAGCTTGCTCACAGTTATGAAAATTCAGGTAATGTATTCCTGCTACTAATTGTATTTGAGAAAGTGTTATTAATTTCATATATCAAGTTCGTAGTGGCCATCTGTTCCCTCCGAACTGCTGCGTCTCCCTCCATCTGCCCTGTTTTTCTTCTGCTAATCGGGTGGCAAGGGCTCAGATGATTGGGAAGTTTCACTCTGACTTTTGATTTGTCACTCATCATCAAGCCAGCTGTGCATTTTTAAACAGACTCTTGCAACGGGTGGTGCTGAATTTAAATCTTACTGTCTGATTTTTTTTAAATAAAACTTTTTTTATAAAAAATCAAAAGGAAGACAGATTGTATTTTCTACAGTGTAAAATGTGCTTTGCTGCCACTAATTTGGCTGCATCTGCACTCTCATGAATATAGATGAAGGTACATGTCCAGGATATTATTAGGGACTGTGGAGAGTGGGGAAGAATTTCAAGTGTGGTAAGACACCACAAGTTTCTACCTCTCAGAGTTGTGAGCAAGCAAATGTGATTCTTCTAGCTTCAGCTGACACTGGATTGAAGTTATGGTGTAAGTGCAGACCTTTAAGGACACATATAGAAGACTAGTAGCAAAAGTTCATACGTCTGTCTAAGTGAGGAAAATTATAAAAGAAAGAAAGAATGGCCTTTAAAATCGTTTTTTCCTCCTTGCTTCCCCCTGGATTCAGCCATGGTAATTAAGAGTTACTGGTGATCGCTGAAAAACTTATAGGATCTATGTTTCCAATCACTGGAAAATTCCCATTTTTCTGTCATTAGAATGGAGGCATTATCAGACAGGAGCAGGCCTTGAAGTCCTTATGGACCTCAAATTCACAGAGTACTCCAAACACTCCATCTCAGGAGATAGCCCATAGCAGATGCTGGGAATAGAGAGAGCTGAAGAACGTCAGAGTCAGACAAGACCCAGTCTATACTCAGGAAGGTTCCTTTATAATTTCTGATAGTAATAGTCAAAACTCTCAAACAAGGGTTTCATCTCCTTTCCATAACCCACATTGTCGTTAGCTGTAATGATTCTAGATATTTCTGTTATCCATGCAAATGCTCAATTCCTTTTAACTGTCATTGAAACGATTCAAACCTCAAGTGAAAGATTAAATATTTATGCCCGGTACAGGCGGGATATTGCAAGAAACAATTGGATAAAATTAAAGCAGACTAATTTCAAGCTGTACAAGAAGAGGAAATTCCCAGACAATGAGATGTATTAAACAGTGGAATAAAATTGTGATGGATATTATGGAAGCCTCACCACTTGGCCCATTTGAAACAAAGGCTGACAAAACAGCTGAAAACATGCGGCAGTGGAAATGAGATGAACTGGACAGATTATCAGGCTCCTTCTATGTTAATTTTCTTATTGTTCTGCAATCTGATTTATGAAATCCAGACAGCACAAGGACATTTGCGAGTAGGAATACATCATAGTACCTGAAGCATATGATACTGTTTTACAGCTCGGAGGTGAAGTTCGATGGCTTCTCTTTGCAGGAGTTCATGAGAATATTTCCTCTGCTTTGTATTTATGAGAGGTCTGAAATAAAGCTCACATGAGAGATCCTGTTTGTATTAGGCAGAGACAAAAAAAAAAAAGAAAAAAAAAGAAAAAAAGAGAAAATTGCCAAACTGACCACTTATTCTTTGCAGTTATTCTCCACATGGAGACATGCTTACCTTGGAGATTTGGGGCAGTTCCCTACATGAATAGGAATATTTTCTGTAGTGAAAAATATTTCTGTCAAGGCCACTTCTGCATAAAAGTACTTGCAAATTTTATATGTATCTATTGCAATACTAAAAATGTTTCATTTTTGTTTGATTTTATCATTTCAACAGAACCAGAGCTCTGATAAAATTTATTCAAAAGTGCCACATTTCAGTCTTAGCCACTGCCAAGAAGTACCACAAATATTACCCGATCCTGTTGTGAAAATGTAAGTACAGGCCAACCCAGAGTTTTGAGAATCTAATCAAACATCTCACTGAACTTGGTAGCACAATCCAATAGCTAATAAGATTTACCTGGTTTCTATGGGTGGGAGTAGAAGGGGGCATGAGCAGAACTGTCACAATGTCCTCTGACTGACAGTATTACCAGGATTTTTGCAACCCTGCATGCATTCTTTCACTTAATTTTATTCATAGTAAATATAGGTTTTGTACATCATTATAATGCATTGTATTAGCAGGTCATGGCATTTGTGCACTCAGCTGACCAACTAAACATGTTGCCGGTCATTTCCAGGTAGACTTGATACATTTGTGGGTGTAACCATGGTAAGCATGTGCCACTTTGGGGAACTTTTCTAAAGATATGTACCCAAGTACTAGATTAGCTGCATGGGGTGAATCAGTAATTAACGGAAAAATGAACCTGGTTACAATCCAAGATTTGCAAGTTAGCAAAAACTCCTTTGAATTTCAGCTCTTGCAAAAAAGGGCACTGTAGGCTAAAACTGAAACTTGATTCTCTTTTATCACTGGGCATTGTATTTTTACCAGGGCCTATAAAAAGACATTATTTGGAAAGAAAAATCAGAAGTCAAAGCAGAGTAAGAAGCCATCCAGTTTTAGTTTTTATCCAGTTTTAAGTATTTCACAACGCTTGTCCTTTAATTACCTCATATTTGTCTGTCAGACTGTACAACATTTTAATGCATCCCATGAACAGAGGCATTTTAATATTGATACAAAACCATGGAGAAAAGTCATGTTGTTTCCTGACTCATCGACAATATGATGTCTAACTTGCTCTTGGTCTTGAATTTTTCAAGTTGCAACGTGTCTGTTTAAGGACTTATATGTGTTTATTTCTGCTGAAGTGAAGGGACTCCATAATTGCCATTACTAATAGTAGCAACAAAATATTTACCTGGCGTCATTACTGTGGCTGCAGTCCACATGTGTAATCTTATTATTCTGTTTATCAGGCAAATAATCCTGAGAAAATTGGTACCATAAAAAGTAAAATAAAAGCTAGAGTAAGATCTCTTGTAAAAGCTCCCAGCTCATTACACTTCAACACAGCTACACCTACTTCTGCAAAAGGATGACTCCATCCATCTTTCAAAAAATCCAATTAGAAGTCATAGATGCAATAATTACACAACATACTTGTACAGTAAGTGAAATGCAAAAGTAGGTAGAAGCAGCAGATAACCTTGGTTAGGATTGCTTGTAATGAGTTCAGCCATTTAAGAGCACAATAACTCAAACCTTGTGGAAATTTTCAAAATAGGAAAGACAGAGTGGAGAGACCCACATGTAAGCCTGTCACAGAAAAGATATTTTAGCTTTTTGTGCTTGACTTAGAATCTGCAAAGGGATTGTGGTATTCATTAAGGCACGTCTGAGGGTGATTGGAATGTAGATGTGCCCAAGAAAAAAAGTTTAACTAAAACCAATGTATTTATTTTACTGTTAGGTCACATACCAACCACAGAATTGGTCTAATTACCGTAGATAATTATTCTAAGTGGCACAACACTCTAGACAAGATGAGGCCACCACATCACTGGTCTGTCCTGAGGAAGCCCTTGCTGCAGCAGAAGAGGAATGCCAACATGCAGTGATGTTCTGCTGTCGGGATCACTGAAAAATACCCAATGGAGCAGGATTCAGAAAATTTTCACTGGAAGAAAAAGAAAACTTCCCAAAATTAACCAAACATTTCCAGCTCATCTGTGACTTTTCATTGTTCTTACCTATGATTTTTCATTGCTGAATCACTGAGAAAGATGAAGTGCAGATGGGGACCGACAGGAGCAAGTCGTGCCCTAACCCTTTCATAGTCACATGGGTAAGAGTCAGAACTTTAAAGGGATGTGTCTAAACTCATTGAAGTCAATGAGTATTAGATGTCTAAACACCTTTAAATATCCTGTTTCAAAGGACTAGCCTAGAGGTCATCTGTCGACAAAGAATATGTTTGCTGCAGGAATAAACTGAGGCATCCACTAAGCAGTCTTGATTAATCCAACTCCATGCTGCCCAAAGGAACCCAGCACTACTTTCCTTTCCAGTGTCTATTGCTGAGGACAGCTGATGAATTTGGCACTCTTGATAGTGTAGCACACAATTTGTAAAATTAGTATATAGAAGAATCCAGACTCCCTATAACTCTTTAATCTATTTGTTACCAACACACAGTTCAGCTGCCTCCAACGCCATAGACTGCTATATAAAACCACTGTAGGAGTCTGAGCCTAAGAGACAACCTGATCAAGGCACGAGGCTTTTATAATTAATGACTGGTTAGAGCTGTCAGTGGACAGAACATTCAGACTCCTCTTACTGAAGTCCATCTGTGGGAAAGCAAATGCACAATGGCTACCGAGCAAAGACAGAAGCATACAAAGCCTTCATATAACCTTCTTTATCTCTATTTTACAAGAAAATTATTCATGAGGAAGAGTTCTCCATTTTCCAGGCAGGAATAGTGAAGTCCAACATATGCAAGGTTCAACTACAGACCAAAGTAATTGTACAGTTTTTGTTACACCAAAACTAGAAACAGAAGCTGGGCTCTGGCTGTGTGCATACCAGCACAGTAATAATTTCTCTTTTCCAAGTCCAGCCCTTTGCATTTTCAAACCAGTTATTAAGCTTCCAGGTCAGATAATTGATGACTAAAAATAAAACATATTCTCTTCCTCTAGTCTCTTTCCTATCCTTGTGACCAATGGATAAAATCTTATGCTTTGGGAATTTTTAAGTGCATTTGACAATAAGAACAGACTTATGTTAAAAGTCATGTCCCAGAGCTAAAATACCACTATCGTCTCTCCGTATGGGTAATGGAACAGATTCACCTGCACCGTAACATTGGACTGAATTACGTCTTACAGTCCTTGACATGCTTTGACATGACTAATGTGACCCAGCTGGTCTCAGCGGTAGAAAAATGTGAACATAGAATGTGCGGTTTATGAGATATATATGTGCGTTTACAACTGAAACCACCCATGGTTGTATTTGTGATTAAACCCAAAATAAAAATAAAAAGAGAGAAATCCACGAGCTTACAAGGGTCTGCACATGCACAAGCTGTCATATTTCAGTATTTACATGTATTGAAAGGTAGTGGGTGACTGCGTGTCTACAGACAGTGGGTTTCCAAGTGTACGTGTACAAACTGTTCCCTCTGTTGTTTAGAGGATGACCATATAGCCAGGTTTTTTTACTGCAGTGTTTGAGCAGGAACCATATGATACTATGTTTTATTTAAAATTGGGCTTGTACCACTGAGGCTGGAAACTTGTATCTTTAGAACAATTTCATATTGCACAGTGCCACCATATGTTCCCTACTTTGGTGTTTTTAAAGAGATTGCCTACTGCCTAAAGGTGGCATGTCTCAAATTTACAAATCACATATTGCTTGAGGGCAGAAGTGAAACCATTGATTTAAAAGAATGCAATATGCTTGGTTTAAGGGTGTTAAATTCAACTCTATCGTCCTCCAGCGTTCCTTACATTGAAATGTATTGTAATGTGGGGCAGGGAAATGAAGCTATTGAAACTATAGGTTCTGTAATTGTGTTTTGGTCTTAAAAGGAGAGAAGAAACTGGCTGATTAGCTAGACAGACATGTCTAGCTTAAGTGTTCCTGGAACCTCTCGAAATTAACATTCTGGATGATGAAGCTGGCCTCTTACGTTTCTCATCATCAGAAAAAAGGAAAAATTAGCCACTAGTACCTCGCAACTAATTTAGCAGACAGACTTGTTCTAACATTTGCTCTGAGTTACCTCGTGCATATTTTAAAGACAAAACTTGTAATTTATTTATATATTTTAATATTTAACTTTCTTTAAAAATCAGGATTGCTCGCAGTAATTTAATACATTTCTACTCAATGTTTGCCTTCAGATAGCTTCTGCAAATTTAGAGATAGAAAAGTCCTAATCCCTCTGGATGTAAGATCATTACCCCATTCTTCACTACTTTATCAATTCTAAATTAAAATATTTTGAATTATGAAACTTCCAGTATTTTCCTTGAAGAAAAAAATACTCCACAACAAAATACTCCTTTGCTGCTTCAGAGCCTAAAGGGTGATGGGCAGCTCTTACAATATTGCCATTATTGTTTTATGTGCTGTATTTCTATTGATGTACCTGATGGGGAAGATGAAAAAAAAATTGGAGTCCCATTGTATTGCAGTTACCCATAGCAAGCACGAAGCTCTGTCTTAGAGAGCTCCCCATGTAGCCCTTAGGCATAAAAGCACAGGTGGACAAAAAAAAACCAAGCAAACGGTACAGGGTGCTGATGTAACTAAGTAGCTGTGCTCGAGGTCTCAGAGGCAGGGGGATCTTGCTATCGTACTATCTGTAAGCACCGAGACTGGGTGAAAACCAGACTTCCTCTCTCTCTCTCTCACACACACACAGTCACCCCATTTCCATCATTGCCTTTGCAGATCTGGGTCAGCAATCCTGCCCAGCACAGCGTGAACCAATCAATGAGTTAGCGCTGGGGAAGAATTAAGCCCCAGGTTACTGTGGAACAAGGAGGTAGCCTAAAGGAGACTAAGGTGACGACTTTCTACATGTAATGAGAAGAAATGCTAGGAAACAGCTCACATGCGCCTGATAAAGTTGCCGAGCTGAGGTGTCAAAGCTGCTGTCTGAAGAAACTGAGGGTGCTCCGCAAGAAGGGCTCGGGACAAGATTACATGTTAGTAGGTTGCCTTTGCATAAGCTTTATCACCTCACTGTTAAACTGAATGCCGGAAGATGCTTCAAAAGTGAACACCTAAGACAGCCTGAATTGGGCATGTAATTATACGTCCCAGTTTCAGCAGTATTTCGTTGTGGATAACTCAGAGATTGGAATGGAAAGTTTCTGAAATAACCTGTAGTGTTTCCATAAATCCTGTCTGTGTTTCATGTGGTTCATGCTTTCTTATAAACTTGATAAATAAAGGTATTTTTAAGCGCTTTAGAGGTGGGTTCCGCATAATGTGTATTTTTTCGAGAGTGCTGACACTGGCTGCGGGGGCTCACACCAGCAGGTTGGTTAATTCTTTATAGGAAACGGCTGTGGCATGTGCTGAACTGAGTCTCCAGTTTCAAAAGCAAGCGCTCAAGCTATGCAGCTGACAAGCCATCCCCATTAGTGAGGACCAGCACCAGCGTCTTTACACACCACTACCACATCGCTGAATAGTCTTGGAAAATACCACCGCAGGTTAATTTACTTAATATTAGTATCCACGTTAACCTAACACCTTTCTTTCTTACAAAAAAAATGGTCAGTTTATATGATGCTTTCTTGTAAGGTAATAGCTCTCTGGATTTATTTAAAGAGCTCTTTCTTGTCAGCACAAGCAGCAGCCCCCCGCCATGTTCAGAGATTAGCTGCCCCCCGAGGCCGAGCCGAGCCGCTTTGCGCCTTTGTGCGAGGTGCCTCTTTGTGCGGCCCGTGCTGTGGCCACCGTTTTGAAGCCTGTGGGGAAGAGATTAAGCTCTCCGCAGCCGGTCGGCGCTGGGTGTGGCTTTTTGCCATTTTGGCTAGCAGATGGTGGCACGCTAACAGGTGCACCCCGATGGCAGCACCGAGCCCGGTGCATCTGCTCACTGGACGAGCGGGAGGCTGCACCCCGGCCCCACGCCAGCTGCAACGTGTGCTTTTACCAGGCATGGCAGAAGACAAGGTGGTGAGAGACGGGGGCTGATGACCTTCAACTATTAACCTTTTTACATTATGCTCTGAAAAGGGACGGTATGGCAAGAATGCTTTGATCTGAATATTACGGGATGAAAAATGAATGGTGACCAGGAGGTGATTGATTAGTGGGTGTAGGAAGTGGTGGACAGTTTTGTTTTAGGTTCTGCAGTGAGTGACAGGGTCTCTCAGCCACTAAAAACACCCTGGTTTTAACCAGTTACTCTTCCGCATCCATTGTTTCACAGGGCATCTGTGGATGGAGGCTGCACTGACTCTCAATTTTTTTTTTTTTTTTTTTTTTTTTTTTTTTTTTTTTTTTTTTTTTTTTTTTTTTTTCTGTTCAGAAGTAAAAGCAGAGCACTCAAACTGGAACTTCTCAGGCCCTTCACACTCAATTCTTCCTTCTCCTCCCCAAAATTCTAGGCTGTTTTCTGCAAATACAGTCTCTGCACTCAGGGCAACATCAAATTAATCTGTTAGTGTAGTTGCAAGTACCTCAGGAAGGAGTGGTCTCAAAATAACAACTAATACTCCATTTCTAAAAATATTTGTCTTAGTTTCTAAAGTGCATGTTCCGTACTACCTTCCCACTTTATACCTCTCTGTGTTCAACCTCTTTCCTTCCTCATCTGACCAGATCCTTCCATACTCTCCTGCCTCACATTTGCTTCAGTCCAGCCATAATCCAGCTCAGCTATCATTGTAAACAAACAAGCAGCTCTCCAGCTGTTGTTCTTGTCTCAGAGTTAGACTTTTTAGCTGTTCTTTTCTCACTTTCACTCTTCTTCCTCCCTGCTTCCCCCTTTTCTCTCCTTTCTATTTGACTTGATGAGAGGTCTGCCCTTCCCCCGGGGCCCTTTACTTCTGCTGATGTTCCGTGTCCATTGCAAGGTCTTCACAAACCTGGCAGTTTATGTGATACTAGCAGCTGTCTCCATCTCTTGTAGCTCTGGTGCTTCCCAAGGTCAGAAGCACATCATGAAGCAATGAATTTCATGGCTTTCATGTGGGAAAAATATTGGCTCAGTTGAGGTTAGAAGAAATCTTCTGGTCCGGAGGACACAAGCCAAGCCACTGGGGTCCCACAAAAACAGCTGCTAAAATGTAGCCGAAGACAGGAAAGCTCACTGGACATGCTTGAGGTGGTATGAAGTGGTGAGTTACTGCTCTATACTTTCTGAGTTTTCAGAAAGTCTTTAACGCTGGGCTAAGCTGCAAGCAGTTGCTTCTTTCCTCTGGACAGCCTCAGATCCTCCAAGGGCTGGAGAAAGGAGGCACAGACGCAGCAAGAAGTGTTTTTGTCACAGCAAAAGCTGAACTACATCATATCTGGAAAGATGAGTAGTGACATCGAGGCTTGTCTGCTGCCTATTTGGGGAGCTGGAGAACAGCTCTAGTTACAGTTACACGAGTCCTGAGTGTCCTTTAGATTGCTCACAAGGAAGACAATAGAACTGATACTAAGCAGATTACTGTCTCACACCAAATTTGCCAGGAAAAGGTACAACAGCTTTCCAAAGAGGAAATTCTTTGGTCAGAACCGGAGCTGAAAGCCACAGTCGTGGAGAAATAACTTCATTAATTGAAACTAACCTGAAGGACTAGGAGACAACAGGTTACTGGATCTGTATTACTGGTAAATTCATAAAATCATGGACCTTTATTTTTTCAATTCCATTATCCCTTCTTCACCTTCCTAAGATATCAATGGTAGCTCTGCACTTAAAGATATCAAAACCCCACTTAATTTCTAAAGAGAAGCCCTCATCACAAATACTTTTTATTCAAAGACTTTTACTCCTAATTTCAAGTTATTGTTCAGGAGTTTATACTGGTGAAAAAGATAGCCCATGTAACATTTTTAAATGTATTCTTACTGCAAGCATAGCTAAATTCCTACATAGACATCTTTACCAAAACTACTGATGTTTAATTTTTGTTATTTTTCTCCAGCAAGTACTAAATGCTGCAGCCATCACAAATATCTATAAAATATTGACCTCAAGTTTCTGAGGATTCCACAAGACCTAAGAATAAACCCTTGAGAATATGGATTCTAGTCCCTTCTGGAAAGTCTGGAAGAGTTTCATACAGGTGCACAATCTGTCTAAATACTTTTTAACAGTAACACAGCGTGTTTAAACAGTGACAGCATAACAGTAGAGTATTTTACAAAATAATTAAGGTAGTTACAGAGCGAAGATCATTCCACATCAAACTCAACAAGTTATAAAATAATGTCCACAAATCCTTAATACACTTGTTTCAAGACTGTTAATTCTCTTACTCACTTATCTCTAAACTCTATAAAGAGTTAGGCTTACTACAAAAAATAAAAGTACTTTCAGATTGTGCAAGCTTTTCTTCCCACTTTAAAACCTGTACTGTCTTTGCTGGGGGGATGCTCCTATTGCAAGCCCCAGGAGGCTCCTGGAAAGCTGATAATTCTGCTTGCTTTTGTGAGGATGAGGAACCAGCTCAGAAGGGGTTAAGTGGCTGAAGACCAGATGCAGCTGGGCTCTGTTAATCTGCAGGGACCAGCTGCTTTGTATAAAAAGGAAGACAAGAAACAGAGTGGCTAGTGCTGAGGGTATTAAATTGCTTATGTTCTGGAAAGGGGGAGCTAACACTTGTGTGTCAGCCTTTTGGTGTGCTGGAAAAGGAAGATGAGATCTGTAGGTATTTTGGTATGGTTGGGGAGCTGCTATTGCTAGTGGTGATTGACAGCCCACCCATGATACTGGTTTTTAGTTCCCAGGTACTCCAAAAATGATGGCTCTGCAGGGTAAAAGCTGGTTACTGAGCAAACCAGGTGTAATAAACCATAATGGCTTTGATTTCATTTGAATGCTTTTGAAAGATGAAAAAAGAGCAGTGGAAGCTTTTTGTGCCTTCTGGAGTCCTAGCGTAAGCCAGAGCGACCTCTCTTTTGGAGGTCCCAGCAAGTTGTCACACAATGGCAACGTGAATTCTCAAATGTGACAAAGACCTTCATCTGACCCAATGTGCATTGGCACAATGATTATACTTGTACATATCGCATGACTGTCGTCCCCCCCCCCGCCCCATAACTCTTGCCTGTGACACATAGGCTGTAGAAGGAAAATCCCTCAATAGTTTTTAACTAATTCTCTTCTTTAAATATTAACTCTGAGAGACTTTATTGTTTATCTTACTGTAGCTGCTTTGAATGGAAATACTCTATAAGCAGAAGTTGAATTGCATAATACTATGTACAGAGCTATTAAAATATATTTAGTGATTCCATTAGAAATCTGCTGTTGAACAAGGCAGAGCATATGGAGAGAAGTTGGTGAAAACCTGATTAAACATTTATATGGAGCATATTTTGATTTAACTTGCATAAATAATTCATTATTTTTGTTTTCTTCTTTTCTTTCTTCCCAAACCACCCTTTCCTACACCTGCTGTGCTAAAAAAATAATGCTGCAGTATCTGCACTGAAGAAGTAACAGGAGTGAGTGGATATATCGTACCTATCCATCTGCACCAGAGGCTACTCTCTGTCGGGTCTAATAGATCTGTATCCTTTTGAGAAATAAAACACTTTATTCCTATAAAATCCGCAGTAGTTTTCTTTTGTCCTTACAAATAGTAAAGAAGCGATGGTGCAAGGGCAGTAATTATTATGCAGAAGTTAAGTTGTGCGAGGAGTCCAGTTCAATAGGAGAATTTCCCTAAAGCTAATGGGAATTGCAGCCCACACATCAGATGACTGATCTATTTTCTAAACTGAGTAACAGTTTTAAAGGGAGATTCATTTCTGAACTTTGCCAAAGTCTGGGTTTGATACTCTAGTCTAGCCTCAGTTTTTGTACTCTGTTGGGATTCAAAGTCCAACTTGCAATAACACTAAAGGGATTTTATGGCTTCTTGATATTAATAAAGTGTTATAAAGTGTGTCTAAATCCTGCTTTAAGGCCCCCTCTCACCACTAAATATATGAGATAATTCAAGCTTTTTCTTTAAGGGTTGATCTGAGTGAGCATTCAGGTGCCCCAAAGCACAGATTTTTCTCTGAAACTCCCAAGAACAAAGTGTTTCACAAAAACTGTTTCTCTTTTCCCTCCCACTGAGTTTCAGAGTTCAAACACTGGCAATTTCCACTACCATCTTTTCTTGTCTCCTCGTTACAAGTAGGGTTCCATTACCTACTGAACAACCAGTGCCTGCTTTCCGGCATCAGCATTGTCCCAAGATCCTTTCTCCAACTGCCGTCGCTCATTACAGCGATGTGCTGCTCTTTCATGGCAGCCCAGCAGATTGCAGAAACGTGGGGCTCTGGATCATTACTACGGAACAGAGTCACTTTGGGGTCATTATCAGAGAAACGTGTCGCTTTTTTTTTTTACAAATGGCATTTCCTCTCTCTCTCTGCATGGTGGTGGCTGTCTTCTGAATCCCATCTAACTTCTGCAACCCAGCAGCTTCAGCTGACGCGGTTCAACAGGGAATTAAATTATGAAATTTTGCTGGAAAGAAGCTACTGAAGTCTTTTGAAACAGAAATATTATCCCCTGGCTGGAACATGTTATGTTGAGTCCTGAAGGGCCTTGTGAAGCTGCTCAGATAAAAGCTTCTGATAGAATGTGTGTGCCAATGTATTAATCACAATGCAGTGAAGCAAAAAGTCCACCCCAAACTCTGAGAGGCAGAGTAATTCCTCTAATATTTTAGCCAGTCTATGGTCTGAAGCTTTTGGTTTATATGAAAGCACTGCCTGTTAGACTGCAAAAGTGGTATCTAATGAAAAATAATACTCAGCCTGTGGCTTTGGCAGTTACATCTCATTTCTGTGCACTTTTCAGCCTGGTGAGAGGAGTTTAGTGCTGCAGACCCGTACTTGAGCAGTCCTTGCAATGCACTGTGTGCAGGGAGAACGTGCAGGTAGCGCTCAGCCAGGTTCACGCACACTGAGAGCTGCTGATGCTGTAATAGCGGTGAGCATGTGGGAGAAGCTATGTTGGTTTGTGAATTTCATTAAAAATCTGAGATGTCTATGCATGCAGCCTTATTCACAGTTTTTTCTGTATTGTGATTTTAGGATATAACAAGGTGTTAACAAGAAAAACATGTTTTCATTAAAGCTGTATACAAAATGTATCTTTGCCCTGAGCCCTTCTGTGTGTTTATTTTTCTGAAACAGTCTGTTACTTAAAGAAACAAACAAAAAAGGAAGCAGGGGAAGAAACTTTTTCCTTTCTGAGTGAAGGTCGATTTCTACCCCCCTCCTTTGATTTCCAGCCAATGAGGGTTATGAGCTGCCAAGTGGGCCAGGATGGCCCAGGTGAGCTCCACTCCTCACCTGTTGAGCGTATTTAGTTAAGGTGTTGTAAACATTTGCTCAGTTTTCTTTCTCAAAGTGAAAACGCTGTAAAAATAATGGCAGCCATAAAGACTGCATTAAACACGTTCTAAAAGGTTATAGTTCACAGCTGTCAGGTCGCTGCCCTCTGATTATACTGCAGCAGTGAAGCAGTACGCCTTTCCCCCAAGCACCCTCTGCAGAGGCTGGGAAAGCATTGCCCTGCTTGCCATGCTGGAGGCGTTTGGGCTTCAGGGTGTTCCGTGTTGTCTGGGGGTCAGAGTGGAGATGACAACTGGGTGGTGGAGGCCTACTGTGAGCCTGCTTTTTCTTGCTGTGTGCAGTGGGGTTGTCCATGCATCTCATCGGTGTGTGTCCATGAGTTGGGGGTAGCAGGGAAGGGAAACTCACTGACGAGGGTGGATGGAAAAGCAAGAGGGGGCAGCAGAAGACAGGACTGCAGAACAAAACTCTGCAGAAACTGGAATGCCTGCGGGAGACTAAAACAAGGAATCATCTGCTGATGTGCACTGGGGAGAAAAGGGGATGAAAATTGGAAGCTTCAGTAATTTTAATAATTAATTGATTAAAACAGGGGTGGGATACAGGTATAGACATAGTTAAGGAAAGCATTCATTGGACCAAGCTGCAGTTCATGAAGAATCATCTAAAAACCTGCCAATGGGGAATGGAGGTTTGCCTTCTGCTGAGTACACAACCTGTGTTGGGCAAACCCTTAACACTCCTTCCCAGTGAGTCTCCCTTGTCCACCTCCATCATCCTCTCTACAGGTGAAACTGTAACAAAAACAGGCTCCTGATCCAAGTCTTTTGTGACTTGAAAGGGGAGCTGTGGACTTGTGGAAAAAGAGGAATAAGCTTGGACCTAAGAATGTGATACTTGTTGCCATTCATATTTGTATGGCTGTACCTACGACTGAGCACAAATTCACTTGTATGATGTGATATCAGACAAGACAGTTGTTTCATCCCGCACTCCCAAAGCATTAAGGATCTACAAGATGGATTTTCACTTTTTTAGTTCTTTTTTAGAATTAGGTATATCAGACTTAGGCAGACCTTCCCTTTCTCACCTCTGTGCGCAGTAAGATCCTCCTGGAAACAATGCTAAGGCAAATGGAAAGTAAGGAGGTGATTGGTGACAGCCAATGTGGTTTCATTAAGGGGAAATCATGCCTGACAAATTTGGTGGCCTTCTACAACGGGGTTACAGCATTGGTGGATAAGGGAAGAGCAACTGATATCATCTACCTGGACCTGTGCAAAGCATTTGACACTGTCTCACATTACATCCTTGTCTCTAATTTGTAGATATATGGATTTGATGGATGGACTGCTCAGTGGATAAGGAGTTGGCTTGATAGTCCCACTCAGAGTTGTGGTCAACAGCTCCACGTGCAAATGGAGACCAGTGACAAGTAGTGCTCCCCAAGGCTCAGTATTGGGACTGGCACTGTTTAACATCTTTGTCAGTAGCAAAGACAGTGGGATTGTTTCAGCAAGTTTGCCTACACCACCAAGCTCCGCCCTCGTGAGACCTCACCCGAAGTACTGCTTTCAGCTCCGGGGCTCTCAACATATGAAGGACATGGACATGTTGGAGGAAGTCCAGAGGAGGGCAATGAAGTTGATCAGAGGGATGGAACACCTTTCCTATCAAGACAGGCTGAAAGAATTGGGGTTGTTCAGCCTGGAGAACAGAAGGCTCCAGGGAGATCTTATAGCAGTCTTCCAGTACTAAAGGGAGCCTACAGAAAAGATGGGGAGGGACTTTTTGCAAGGGCATGCAGTGATAAGAAAAGGGGTAATGGCTTTAAACTGAAAGAGGGTAGATTTAGACTAGATGTAAGGAAGAAATTTTTTACAACAAGGGTGTTGAAACACTTTAATAGAAAGGTTGTGAATGCCTCCTCCTTGGAAGTGTTCAAGGCCAGGTTGGCTGGAGCTTTGAGCAACCTGATCTCGTGAAAAGTGTCCCTGCCCATGGCAGTGTAGTTGGAACAAGATGGTCTTTAAAGTCTTTTTCAACCCTAACCGTTCTATGATTCTGTCCTCAGCCTTAGAGTCCTTTTTGCTGTTGTAAGCAAGCATGAGGAGGCAGTTGGTTTGCACCCTGGTATTTCTTAGATTTTAGAAGTAGGCAGCTAAAATCTTGCTAGATTAAAAAAAATGAACTAACCTCAAATCTCCCTCAATTAAAGCATGAGGACTGACTGGTGAAACCAAGCAGGTACTCTGGGACATATCCTCAGCCAGGTGTGTCGTCATGTTAGACTCAATGGAACCACAACCTCACTGGGGAGCCTGCCCATCATTTGGATAACACAAGTGGAGCTATGTGCACTTCAATTTTAATGCACCTGTAAATTCACATTCTGTAAAGATAAAGTCCAATCTATAAGGAAGGAGAGAGCAGTTACATGCTGGTATCAGCTGGTGAGGATGACAAGTATTAAAATAGCAAGTTTGTTCCTGATCACTTATCCCTCTGCCTTCTAGCTGTCACACTTTTAACTCCTATGCCATAGAGCTATAGCTTGGGAGAAGCAATGAACAACCTTTGAGGACAGTATGATCTTTGTGGAACTGGCTGCAGTTGGGGGAGCCTCACTCTCCAACACAGCCAAGAAATTGATCCTAGCAGGAGAGTTACACTTATTTTGGAAATTAATTAAATACTCACATTTTTGTCTAAACTACCAGTTTGGGGAGCAAAAGAAAAGGAATACTTGTTGCCAGGTAACTATTGTAACTGGGCACGTGAAAAGTAGTTTTATTTCACGCTTATTTTAGCTGGCAATTGTCCTTGTCGTCTGCTTGGAAGGTGCTCAAATGAATACACGGAAAAGAGCAGCTTCTTGTACTGCTGCATGCAAGGAAACAGAGAACCGAAGGGGATGTTACTGCTCTCATCTGAAATGTCTGGGGTGAAACTGAATAAAATTTAAACCAGTTGATGTGCATGATGTTCCTTGTACTTGAGGAGACATTGTGCTACATTGCTACATTGTGCTTATTTTTTCAGATCCATTAGCGCTGCACTTTCTTGGAATGTTTTATTCAAGAATTGAGAGAATACTTTCCCTTTGCTTTTTATTTATTACTTAACCTTGATATTCAGAACCTTTATTGCTTAGCCTTAGGAAACCAGATTGGTTATACCTTCTACAACTAGGTAGCCACAATGTAGGAGGCACAGACCTGTCGTCAGTCTGTCTGTCTGCACAGGGCTCTAGCACTTCTAAGGCTCTCAGATCTTTCCCCTATGCCAGCTTGGTGTGGAAATAATGGAGATGTGTCATGATGCTACTTCTCTTTTGCCCTGTATCAGAAATTGCAGAATGACTGAGCTTTGATCAGGGCAACTGAAACCAGTGGTTCGGCCTCTGGCTTTTTCTCCTCCAACTGGGTATGTATAAATAAGTCTTCACAGAGAAATTATTGGTGCTGTTTGAGCACAGATACTGCTTTACTATTATTTATAAGACTGCAGATGTCTTTTTGCACCTGACAGTAATCATTGCAATAACACGAGGAGGGTCCACTCTTGCCAGTATCTATAAGGGCTCTACCATGACGTCAGAAGAAGTTGGATTAGACTGACAGAGGCAGATTTTTTTGCCTGACTTTGCTTATTTTGTGCCCAATGGATCTTTTTCCTTTCTCTCTCCATGCTCAATTTTGTACTGCATAACTTACGTCAGGCAGAGAGTAGGAGAGCCAATGTGGGGCACAATGA
>NW_010392375.1:0-11225 GCF_000710305.1 Buceros rhinoceros silvestris | reverse complement strand
AGATTAGGAGAGCCAATGGGGGGCACAATGAATCCCGAGCACTGTCAGCTGGCGCTGGCTCTGGGAACCGCTGCCAGCCAGTACACGGTGGAGGAGCACAGAGCCTGTTCCCAGCTGTGCCTGCAGCACGTCCCACAGATGAGCACCTATTTGAGTGGGATGGAAAAGGCAGCACAGCCTCTGGTCCTTAAAACATCAGCTAAAATGACTCATATAAAGCTTTGCTGGAAATGAGAGGCTTCATTATCTTCTGCAGTATGTTTGCTGTCTGGAGAGAAACTTTAACCTGAGAGTGCGGTTCCTTCTGCCTAATATCAGCCAAGTAAGATGACAGTGTTAGCCATGTAGGTACCTAATCTGTCTCCTATTTACACTCTTCCCATAGGCACTGAAGAGACATAGACACCTTCAGAAGTAATTGACTCCTAAAAACAGGTGAGATCTCTGAAGCTCCCTGAAAGAGAGTCCACTCAGTGGACTGGATTAGATGGACCAAACCTTTAGACAGATGGAGTGAGTTGAGCTGACTCCTGCTCTTAGACCATATCTCAGTACAAAATGTGCCCACTGCAATCATAATCTCTTCTCCTGGCTTGCTTTTTCATCACTGACTTTTCCTCAGAATATTTTGAGAATAAAATTGCTTTGAAAAAAGCATGGAAAAGTTTGCATGTGAGACCATAGGAGTTGGGCAGGAAGTTCCCTAATAGCACTGCCCATGTGGATGTGCATCCAGTAACTCCCACACCCATCCAAGTTATCACTTCTGAGCGTGGCCAATCAGTACCTATTACTGATATTCCAAACTGTGCTGGCCGCTTTGAGACATCTGTGAAGAAACAGACATCTGCACTTATTCTCTATGAGATTTTATTTTACCTGAATGACTGGAAGTGAGCATCTTCACAGACTCCCTCTTCAAATGCACCTTGTTTACCTTAATGCCTGCAGTTTGTATTAAAAAGTCTGACCATTTCAAACCAACCTGCTTTTTTTAACAGACACATTTTTTTCAGTGTATTTTTCATGAGATGACACCACTTTCTACAATTCAAAACAAAACATAAATCCTCCCTGTGGGCTGTTTTTTCCCTTGTCTTTGGCAATTCTTTGCCAATATATCCTTTCATTAGATAGAGAACTAATGACAAATAGCATTCAATACGTGTCTAAAAATAAAACATTTTATTGTTCTCTTCTGCAAGCATAACACACATTTCTTCATAATCAACTAAATAAATGATGTTTGTTGCAGGAATTATTACCAGGGCAATTTCCACACACTGCTCGTTACAAATAGACTAACCCGATACCTACAATTAAAATAAATCAAGCCAGTTGAGAAGGTTCAAATGCGTGACACAAATTTGACTAAATAGCAACATGACATAAAGGGATGCTGTAATGTCTCCATGATAATAGTTGCAAAGGCTTCTGTATGCAAAATGTAAAAGACCACTTTTCTGTATGCTGCCATATGTCCACCGCTATTTGTGGACATATGGACGTAGGACACTCTCATGTGTAACGTATATCACACAGACAAAAATAAATCAGAAGCAAAGGGCTAATATCATGAACACTATTTAGAGGACAAATTAAATTGTTTGTTGTGGCAAAAGCAGGGGTGTACTAATTAATAGGTCTAGATTGCTTACTGGCACTGGCTGCAACGGCCTCAAGTTTTTGATAGGCTTCAATAAAAGACAAAGCTGCATAAAACTAAATCTGAGACTTTAAATGTAAATGCTTAGATAAGGTCTCCTTTTTGGGGAAATGCCCTGCCTGACCTTTTAAATTGCAGTTTACTCTGTGAATTAATGTATTTGCAAATGTACTTATAATGCTACTGTCCTTACTGATTTCTACCATTCCTCCTTGGATGTGAAAGTGGGGTTTGAAACAAGAAGAATTAGAAAACTCAAGAGAAATTTTCATATTGATGAAAACATTTGGAACATAAGTTTTATTTCCTAGCCAACAAGAAAGTGATAATGCACGTCAAGTGATACATGCCTGTTGTGCTTTCATTTCTCTCAGAGAATTAAATATTGCCTTGCCTGCAATCAAAATTATATAGGCTTAACCCTCATCTCTTCGAGAACACAGGGAGGTGATCTAAGTCAAAACAGATGCCCTCTTCACTTAGTGAAGCCAGCTGTTTATATCTTATTCCTAAGAGCTACAGGCTAAAGAAAAAGGGTAAGTAAGACTACCTGGCACCTAGAAAGAATGGCAAACAGGCTTACAAGTTAAAAATCAGTAGTATCATTGAGCGTGTTACTTCACTGTGCTGTTTTAAATTTCCCCGTTTGCTTTGCAAGCAGGGCTGGAGAATGACAGCAAGTCGCAGAAGGACAAAAGGATTTTTATGGCAGATAGAAGCTGTATCCTGAATATTAAGAACACGAGTGAGAGCTAATGTGTGCATAGCAACTTTCTTCCATAGGAGAGACACTGGTTTCTTCCCCAGAGAGATTAATCTCCTCATACATGAGTCACTCGAGCATGAAGAAATATTCTTTGGACATGGTGCACCAAATGGAAGCCCATACATCAGACAATGATGGTGTATTATATTGAGACATTTATAGGATTGGAACATGCCAGCTGGGATGTGCAGCTTTAAGGGAATTAAAAAAAAAATAAAAGAAAGAAGGGAGAAAGAAAGAAACTATTTAAGGTGGATCTGCAGAGAAAATCAATCGTTCAACTTTGTAAATACGAGTACATTCACTTCTCCCTTTATGTGTGTGTTTGTAAAATGTGGGAAGAGTCCATTCCCATGCAAAATATTTACTCAGATTTGTATCTGGGGTTTTTTTCAGCTATATGTCCTGATCTTCATGACAAAATGATAGTAATTCTGCCCCTTGTGAGAGCTAGTGGGAGCACACTCTTACCCAGCCTCACATCAATGCTGTAACTCAGATTCTTTCTGATATTGTTATGTTAATAATGGCCATACTGACATGTTTGAAAATTCCTGCAAGGGCCCTGAACAACTGCAATGCGTCAAGGTTTCCTGAATACGTTTTGGGAAGTGGGTTAACAAGTGTTCAGAAACATGAACTGTTAACTTTCAAACTGGGGGTGGCAAGAGAAATAACTGTAGATTTTCCTTCTGCAAGACTTTTCCTTCTGGAAGACTTTTTCTCAGTGTGGGGCCAAGAAAATGCTACTGGATTCTCTAGAGTACATAGCCTGCCTGACTTCTACCAAGTAACACAAACAAACCTCTGTGTTTATTACTAAAACACAGTTGACTCATAAACCTTCACCTGCAAGACAATGAAGGCAAATACTGCCCAGTGATCATGGATGTTTTAATTTGACTAAATTCCCCTGATCAGAACATATCCAAACTGACAACCCAGGAAGAGAAGAGCACTGGTTAAAGCAGACTCTCTCTCAAACCAAAGGGAACACTTCAAATGCACTTCCTATTTCTGTGAACGAGTATATAGAGGCACTAACTAAACTGCTATTAATTATTCTCTGCGTAATTAACTTCCTTTGCACTTAGGCAACATTCTTCCTTATGTAGGCAGACACAACTCTTGATAAGCAGAGCATTGCTTTCCACAAAACATGAGGCTTTCCCAAACCCGCAGAGGGGAAATGAGCTCTGGAGTTATGGCTCCACTGGTGAGGACTTCAAGAGGAGCAGGCAGGTGGCTGTGCGCTTACACATCTAAAACAGTGTTGTGGGAGACCTAGGATTACAGGTAATCCCAGGAACACACCTGCACCGTGGGCTGGGAGAGCACAGCTGCAGGACCAGAAGGGACAGATATGAGAAAATGTACTTTTCTCTTCCTAGTTCCTGTAGTTCACCTGTGGCAACTTCAACTATTCATATTTCTACTTTTCTCCAACTAATTTCTGGTTCTCTTTTTATGCATATTTCTCCTGCACTGCAGAGATGTACTGTAGAGCCCTCTCATAGGAAGAATCTTTCAGACCATATCGGTGCTCGCCTTTGAGGTAGGGATTTTCCTAAGGCAACTTCTTTGTAAGAGGGAATGGTTTAGTTTTTGTGTTCCTGCCTTATGAGAGGTACAGATTTCCTTTTGCAGCACTTGAATCTGTTTATATTGGGTGTTAGCACAGCTCTCTGAATAAAATAGAGCAGCTGGGGCATTACCCTGCATTTACTCATGGCTCTGTCGGCTCTCTTCAACTCATGGTCCAGCCCAGCTTACAGCACGGTTTCTGCCCTGTGGGTGTTGCATGAGGTGGGTGTCTACTACTCCTACACACAGATGGAATACCTGCTCTCCCCACTCCCAGACCCTTGTGGCTCCTGCTAGAGTAGGAATCAAAACAAAAAACAGATCACTCCTCCAAAAAGTTTTGTATTAGTAAAAATAACAAAAAAAGAAAACCCCTCACAAACACAAAATATTGATCCAACTTTTCCGAGTCCTTTTCACTTCCCATCATTCTTTCTCTAGCAAACTTGTTCTACCATGCGAAATAATAGTATACTTGTGGCTTTTCCCCTGCTATCTGCACACTTCCAGACTTGAGGCTGAGAGTGTTTACCTAGCAAAGTATCATCTTGTCATGTCATAAAAATTTCTAGTGGTAAATAGTGTCTATCAGACAATCTTCCTACTTTGGATATTACTTCATTTCCCTGGCAGGAAATCTGGATTCTAAGAATATTTCAAAGTATGCTTTAATGGAGGGTTGTGAAACATTTTCAATTTTAAATTCCACTTACCGGTATCAGGAAAACTGTGTGTTTTTTCAATAAAATATTTCATTTTAAATTCATTTGTTCCTCAGAAACACATTATATTTCAGTACATCATATACAGTAAGGAGATATCATACATATTTTATGTGCACATAAAATTTGTGATAAAAATACACTGAATTTGTGATATGTGTCTGATGATGATTTTGTACTAAGCTTCTATTCCTCTACAGCTGCAATGTAATTGCTGTCCTGAGCTAGACTTTAGTGCTACCTACTTGCTTATACAGTTGTGGGAAACCTATAAATCTGATTCAAGTCTCTGATGAGACTTTCAAACACCAAGGAGAAAAAATGCACATCATTATAAAATAGAATCCAAGACTTGTTTTCTTCTGGATGATTCTTGTCTGTTAATGGTTGGAGACTTTGGTCTTAAGTACTTTTTGTGTATGTTTTATTATAAATATATTATGAAAAGTTTTTGACTAAACGTGGACTCCCTTGTCAAAGAGACTTCTTTAATGGTTTCAGCACATTAAAGTGGAAGAAGTGCTCATGCTGCCATATGGAGAACTAATTATTAGATTTGGGGGTTTATATATGTATATTTATATATCTATCTGTAAAAACATAAGGGAATAAATGTAATGGATGTCCAATATCCTCTGCAAGTCCTGCATGAAATAAAATCTTAGCTAAAGCGTGGAGGTAGGACAAGGCTATATACAGCACCAGGAAAAAAGGGACTGAGAACTAGGAGTTATTAATTTTCCCACAAGATGGTTTTGACTTCCCAACAGAAGGTCAGCATCTGATAAAGGATTTTACACTGGTGACTTTCTTTTTTTCCACGATCCTGAAGAAAATGAAGCATGTGGGCTGAAGTTGGTAAAGGAGAGCCATGTATTTCAATTTCAGTATAACACCACTGAGAGATAGTGGTAGATAGCTAATATTTTCGCATCTTAAATAATACACATAAAATCTTTGTTAATGCTTTGCAATAAATAGTGGTGTCATTTTTATGGCACATTTTTAGAATGAGAAAGGGAATCCTCTTATTTCAAAATGCAACGTCAAGACATGATCTTATTAACATCTTCAAAGGGAGAGTTAGTAGCTCCTTTCCCCCTTTTCTCTCTCCTCTTACCCTCAATTCTCAGCTTTTAGTGAACAAAAAGAAGCTCTCTTTAGGAAACGCACCTCTTCCCTCACAGAGATCTACCACAGTTGTACTACATTCGTGCCATGCAGTACAGGATGTCACTGAGTGTTGCTTTTCTCTTTATTACTGAAAGGATACACTTAAGCATTTCCCTCAATCCGAGCCTATGGTTTGGAAACCAGGCATGACTTTTACTGGCATGAGCATGGGACTGCGTCTGACACTTGCTTAGAAAATGGGAGAAAATGTATCCTGAGTGATCTGAGAAGAGTCCCTTCCAGCATGTCCTCAGTTGAGGGTTTCCAGGTCTAGCTTGAAGATGCTCCAGACAAATGCCAGGGCCACCCAACTAAAGGTCAATCAGCTGATGCAGAATAAGACATTGTCATGACTGTTCCCTAGATATTGGCTTTTGTGTTCAATTGAGGATGAAAGAGGGTGGACATGATTCTTCTCATACATTTGTACCATTCCTGGAAGGTCAGGGCTCTGAGTCCTGCTGCTGTAATATTCCTAAATACTATCACTCCTTATTTCTGTTTCTTTGCTCGAACTGATCACCTGCACCATACCTGGGTAGTCACCCCTACTTCTGGGTGGCTTTTCTGCAGCTACTTGCACACAAGCATCCTTCATCCTTCCAGGTACATAAGCAATTGCTAGGGTAAAAAAAAAAAAAAAAGAAAAGTTTGGAAAGTGAGGACTTGTGGTTTCATTGCTTTTCAGTGACTGAATGAGGCAGACATGTTCTTCTGTATGAACACAGGCAGCATGAACAAATTCTTGCATAATATGTCAAAGCTGGACCTTGCCTGGTGAGTAAATTAATTCATTCTGTTTGCTTTGTAACAAACGTCAGAGCAATCGGCAGTTGAGATTGGAGGGAGAACAGTCAGATCACCATTACAATATGTTAACCTGAAGACTGTCAGCAAGATATAGTGAGTGTCCATGTGAGACTCTGACCTCAAACTAAATCCCCAGCTGTGGTAGAGGTGATGGTAGTTGGCATTATTCCAGGTCTAAGTGGGAACTTCATCTATATGCGTGGACTCCCAGGTGGGAGCTTCACACAATGTACAAGCACCGGCTGATCTTCTTTATTCCCACCAGAGCTGCTGGGTGGGAAGTCTAAGGTGGGTGCTGCAGGGCTGCCGTTAGCTCAGGGAAAGTAACATCTAAATAAGCCTGAGCTCTGTCAGTTGACGAGCACATAAACTGCAATGTCATTGCCCCTGTAATGTTGTGGGTTTTTTTCCCAAAACAAACATGTTGACATGTGTCAGCGCTAGCAGAGCTTGGTTTCCTGCAGATGTGCATCCCTCAGAACGGTCTCTGGTGTCTAATCTGGAGTCTCTTTTGGCAACACCTTGTCTATGTTTTCTGTGAACTTGGTGTGAATTCTCTGTGTGAAAAAGAGAGAGCTCATCCGGCAGCCTCTCCTGCAGTAGGTTATAATTAGGGTCTCACTTTCCTACCTGGCCACCTAATTTCCTGGAAGCTTTAGGAACATAACTTGTTTGAAACCCTTTCAACCCTGTCCAACTTGGTTGAAAATGGTCAAATCATTCAAACGTTGCAAGCAAGAAGAAATCTATCCCAACTGTGTGAACACACAAACTTTATTTGTTTAGAAAATCAGGACAAAAAATGATGTTAGTATCTTGGTCCAGCCATCAGGCACCAGTCAATGAAAGTATCAATAGAAAAAAGACCTCAAGAAAAATACAAATTATTAATAGAATATTTAAAACTTGATTCTTCATCAGTTTGAAAAGGTGAATTAATGAGTGCATCTATCAAACCCTTAAATCCTGAAAATCGTCAATTTACTCTTGTTCTAATTGCATGGCAGAAAAACAGCTTTCACCTAGAGAAACCCACTAAAACATAATTAACCTTTTGTTTGCAGAAGAACTTTCTTGGGGAATTTCAGATGCTTATTTGGAGCTCTCAGAGGGTATTGAATTTTTAACAGAGACATCGTTTCTTATCAATGTTCATTTGTTACTGGAGTTAAATGGATATTAAGGAAAGCAGAGAATCTAGAGTATATAGCTTAAAAACCTGTTTTCTGATTTGCTCAGATTTTTCATTCTCTTGGAATGTAACAATCTGACTAATTCTGCCGCTAACATGCTGTTCTCCAAGGTAGGTAAGACCTGGATTTTTAACATTAAGCCCCTTTAAAAAAGGCAAAAAATACCTACCACTCCCTTGATTTGTTTTAAGGATGTCTTTTGGCTTAGGAAAATTTTCAAGGCTTTCATATATATGTATGTTTTATTCATGCACACAAATACACACACACACACACAAAAAAAAAAAAAACAAAAAACCAAAACCAAACCCTTATTTTTTTCTCTTCAGGTGACTTTTAAAGATGTTTAGCTCCAAAAATCCATGTAGCCTTGACTGTGACCCATTCTGTGTTTCTGAGAACAAAGGGAGCAAGAAGCATTTGTGCAGTGCCTGCACTAGCCTACATAGATTTGTTAGCTAACATGAGTTACATGAAAATCAGTTAACTTGGGTTAAGAACTCTAATAGTGATGAATCTTTAAGAAATTTGGGGGAGGTAAATAAGCATAGCTCCAGTATCCAATGTGTTAGAACCGTACTACATGCACTAGGTGAGAACTGTTCTCCTGCACACTGCTGTCATTTGATTTAGCTATGGGATACATAAAGAAGTGATATAGGCGTGTACATGTCTTTAAAAAGAGATTCACAGATGAAAGCAAGAAGTGTGCTAATAGCTCTACTTCACAATGAGTAGAACTGTTTCTTAGCTGGGTGTCTTCGAGGATTCAGCAGAGATATGTTTTGAATAATATACAGGACGCCTAGCCCAGAGATCTGGAAGCAATTCTTATTTGATCACTGTTGTAGTAATAACAATGCATATCAGTCTTGATTTGATTATAGAATTTTAGAGATATATCATAAAAGGGTGAATTTTGTTTCTATCTGTGTCACGGTGTCATATGTATTGTTAGATTATACCTTGTTATGATACAATATTAGATAGTATAATTTTTTGTATTTTAATGTGGAAACATAAATGTTTGTGTTTCTTTAATTAAGCTGTCACACCGGTAGCTTGTAGAAAAAAACAGACACTTTTGTAGCATCACCCAATTCAGCTGGCCAACCAAGAGCATTATCTGGATGCAAAGAATAAAGAATGGTGTGCTGTAAACACAGTCAGGAGTTACACTCCTATTCCTTTCATGGTGGAAGAGCAGGGGCCATGGACAGCACTGCTTCAGAGCACACAGTCTATGCCTACATGGACAGCAGAGGTGGGCCACTGATGATCTCCACCAAACTTTCCACTAAGTGTTAGCAACCAGCCCCAAGATTGAGCCTGCCCAAATGATTTCTGAAAAAGCTTGTCTTTGCTTAAAATGGTTGAATATACCGAGGATATGATTAAGATGCAGAAGTGGAGGGGTCAGCTGAGGGTCACCTGCAGGTTAACATCTCATTGTTAGCCCAGATGTACCCATTTCCATTGCCTTCTCATTTTGGGGCACCACGATGCTTTCAGTGTTGTGACTGACGATTATAACTATACCTTGGTTTTGAATTGCCTGGATTGGAGTGACATTTGCCCTTGACTGTCAGAAAACAACAAAAACAACTGTTAGTAATAATTTAGGACCCAATTTGTAAAATTCTCACTCAACAGAATGAAGGCTAGTTGTATGAGTGAAGATTTACAGGATTGGTCCTCTATGACACAGCAATGTAAAAAGATCCACTCGTCTCCAGAGTTTAGTTGTTTCCCAGAGGCCCACTAAACTACATCTTGCAATTCATCTTGTTAATTCATTGTCATGCTGCGCTATCTAAGTAATAGCGTCAAGCGCGTGTCCAGAAGGTGGTAGCTAAGGTACACTGATAGAACAAGGTATCCCGTGGAGCAGCACAGCTTTGTATGGCCAGGGCAAAAGACCTACCATAAGGTAGTTGTATTTTCTTCATTCTCTGCAAAAACATAAATACCTCTTTATAATGCAGTGCTCGTGTACTGTTTCACGCATTTCTAAATGCATCAAGCCCCTTCTCTGTTTGCTCACACGGATCTCCCTTTTTGAGGCAAGGCCTGCGATGTATGGGTGAGATGGAGTTCAGTTGTTTTCATTCACAGTTCCAGGCTTCATACCAGAGTTTCAGGGGAGTAGCAAGGTGCCAGCATATGCTCTAACTGCATATTGCATGACTAGTTTCATTTGCCAGTTTTAAGGTAGGGGTTTTTTCTTTTTTCTTTTCTGGGTGCCATCAGAGTCTTCAAATAAAGCTTTGTTCTGATGAATTTTAACTAGTGTAATCCCCTCTGATAAAAGGAAAACTAATTTTTATTAGTAGGTGAGCACTGTGGTTGCATCAAGAGTCAAGCCTGATTCTCCTTTACACTGATAAAAATCCAGTTAGCTCTGCTGAAAGCAAAGTTCAGCCTAATGTAGACAACTTAGAGTATGCATTTAAGAAACCATTTTTACTTAAAACACAGTGCAATCCGTATGGTCCTCCTCCCCACCTTAGAAGAGCATTTATGTGCCATTCAAATTCCTGGTTTTCCTTCATCATTTTGCTGTGCTCAGTGTAACAATAACCAGCTGAATATATCAGATTTTGGATGGATTCTATCTTTAGGCTGTTTACAGCTGAGATCCTTTTTCTCCCACCTGAGGCTGTGGAAAGCTCGACTTCTCACCCGTAGTTGCATTTTAGGGTCGCTCTGTAGCTATTCGAGAGTGGCTGGTAAGGAGTCATTCTGGGCTGGTATATCCACCCCCAGTTTTGGCAACACGGGAAGTCCAGGCAAGCATTTTAGACTAACTGCCCGGTTTACATGGCTGAAATTAGGAGCAATGATTACCCCTCACCCTTAGAACCACTCCTAAAGTGCTGCTTCATCGCAATATGGCATTTATGATCTTCTTCCTCAATAAACAAGCAGAATTCAGCCTGTCACTACAATGAGTTGTTCTTTTATTCACTTTCTCCTTTCCCTCAAGCATACATTGGGTGCATGTGCTATGGAGAGAGGTTTAATAAATCACACAAAAGCACTGTTTTCTGTTTCAGATTTTTCAAATAAACTCTGCAGAAAACTTGGGTAAACAAGGCTTTACCTTTTCTTTTTTTCTTTTTTTCCTGAATCAGATCCTTGTTTACAGGAAAATGTAATGTTCCTCTAAAATTACTGACGAATAATAAATTGTGTTCACTGCTCTAGGTGTATGACCTTGCAACATTCATTTCTGTTATTTATTATGTCTCATGTTACTTTGTTTTTTACTTGGCAGTGGAGAGGTTTCTTTCTAATTTAACATATAATAT
>NW_010392374.1:48748-50000 GCF_000710305.1 Buceros rhinoceros silvestris | reverse complement strand
TGCTACATTGTAACGGATTTCCCTTTCTCCCAGAAAAAAGCAACCTTCCTCCCACCTCACCCCACCCCCCCCACCTTTGCCTGTTAATGCAGAAACGCTGAACGAGTAAACTATTATCTGCACACCCATTGTTATTTCTTCTCTTCCTCCCGTGCCCCCTGCCCCATTAATCATCGAGTCCCGGGCTCTAAAGGATAATGGTTTATAAAATGGTTGCTCTGTCCGTGTCCTCAGCCACACGCATAACCTCAGCCTCCCGCCTGTGTTCCTCTCCTGCTCAACAAGGTCAGAGGGAAGCCTCGAGGGCACAGTTAAACCCAAAATGTATTTATTTACATTTTCTTCCCGACTGTCTCCTCCTACCCCTTTTTCTCCAGGGAATTTGACGGCAAAGCTCCCCGGATTTTTATGGGGTCCATCCTTGCCCTATTTCAGAACACGTCTGCGCTCAGCTGGGCGCAGAGGACACCATCCCAGTCCTATTAAAGTCAATGGGAATCAGTCGATTCAAGCGTCACTGGAGCTGGCTGGCAGAGCGTGCAGCCACGCTCCGGCCAAACCCTGCCCCATTTCAATTCAGTTCAACTGCAGCAGGGCCAAGCTGCTGAGAGGCTGGCGTGTGCTGCTGGCGCAGCGCTGCCCTCCCATACAGGAATCCTTGGTGACGTTGAGCAGCTGGAACAGATCCTGCACCTCCCCGCTACTGCCATGCAAGGAACCCAAAGCTATCTTCCACCTCCTGGCACCTCCCCAGCAGATGAAGGTCCTCTGAGGTCAGGGATTGGCTGGATAAATTAGAGCAGCCTAAATATTAATTTAGATTGCAAACAGGCCCAAGTCCCACGGGTATGAAGCACAGCCATTTTCATGTCCTCTCAGCTGTGCCAGCCCTACTCCCCTCCAGCTCAGGACAGGGTGTGTTAACAGTCCTGTGGTAGCAAATCTTTTTTTCTCTCAATGCAAAATGCAGCAGTTTCAGAAACAGTTTGGTTCTGTAGTGCCAACTACTTTGAATAACCATTTTGCTTCAAAACACAAGGAAATGAAAAATTTTGAAAGGGCAAGCAATTAGACCACAAACTAGATTTCTGAAGGGAAAACGGACTCTAACAACTGAATAACTTGTGCACAACAAGGGCTTCACTAAGCATTTGAAACTTACTGTTAATCTGCATTCTTTACATTAAAAAAAAAAAGGAAACACACCTGGTAGCATAAGCACATGCTGGATGGCAATAGGGATCCTTCTGAT
>NW_010392374.1:44922-48655 GCF_000710305.1 Buceros rhinoceros silvestris | reverse complement strand
GAATGCCCCCTTACACATAAAACTGTGCTTACATTACCTCTTTGTTCAGCCATATTTTACTTAATTGTATCGGTGGGGATTCTCCTCAATGAAGACCCATTTAAGAGGCCACAAAGCCAGAGGCTTTCAAGGGATGACCAAGCCCAAGCTCACTGTGCCAGCTACAATCCAAACACAGGATGGGCACAGCAGTCTGCCCTTGTCACAGTATGGGTGAGGAAAGAAAGGCAGGCATTCAGAAAGGCTCCTGCAGAGACCCAGGGATGGCAAACGGCCCACCTGCACCCACCGTCACTTGAGTTCTACCACTGACTGCACTTCCTCATACATTTTTTTACTATTTTATTTCAGTGAAGCACAACCAACCTCACGATTCATCTCTGCATGTTTTTCATGTTATGAATGAGGCAACTCACAGTATCCAAGCACGTTAAAGGGGAAATGGGATGCCAGCATGTGCTAGTACATATTAACAAGGGTGGCTTTACAGTTTATTTCCCCACTAAGAGCTGACCTTGTGAGAGCCAGGGTAGCCATTGCCAGTGTATGCCATATGATATGGGAGGCAGAAGGAAGCCCGCGGGGCGGGAAGTAGCCTGCTGTCTGTGCAGAAACAGTCGCTCCTTCCGTCAGCACAGCAGAGGGGAGCAGAGCCTGCCTGACGGACAGCAGGGCAGCTCCCTGCCCTTGCACGGAATACAGCACCGCAGTCACTGGATGTGCCTTCAGAGAAGCAGGTTTGAAACGAGTCAATCTTCGCTCTGCCTTGGGAGTTTCTCCAAGTCTTTGGCTGCAGATTGCAGTGCTAAAGTGGGACCATTATTTTGCATTGAGCTATTTTCATCCCAAAGTGCTTTAAAGGCTTAGCAGATATATACAGGCTATGGTGCTATATGCACAGGAATCACTCCAGCCACTAATGAAATGCAGCCACCTATTAACCAGAGCCATGTGATGCCTGGTCCCTGGGCGTGATGACTGCCAGATGATTTTGTTTTATCCAGCTGAGCCGAGTCTGGTTTTTGGTTAGTGGAATACTTCATGCCATTTGGAAAGGAAAACTGGCAGGATCCTTACATATGGAATAGAAGTAGGTATAGGCAGTTACACTGAGCCCTGGAATTTGAAATACCACCTCTGAGACAAGATTGTGCTTTGTTCCACCACCCATATTCTATATTAATCATCAAAACAGTCCTCTTTCCACTCAGTGTGCAGGGAGCTGAGCATGAACATCTGGAGCCTTTTGCCCATGGGGTACTTGCTTAAAGGCCTCCAGGGCCAGATGAAACAAAAAAAACCCATGGTGTTTTGATGGTCTGTAGACAATGAATTAGTAGTTTCACTGTCGTTTCTTGTGGACAGATGCCTGTATGGATAAAGCACCACAGCCACCTCCACAACTGGCTTTAACTCACACTTGACTGTTTTTGTCTAGAAGAGGCAAGAAAACTGAATTACTGCATATTTGCCATTGTGGAAAAATAATTTTTAAATGCAGAAAGCACAGCGAAGTATAGACTGTATGCCTAAAATAAGTGATGTAATATTCACTCAGTGCTCTACGTACACCTTTGTATAAATTGCATGCACTGCAATAAATAAGCATGCCACCCTGCCTCTAGTTAGGGTAGAGAGGGAATTGTGTGGCGAAAGACGTAATTTGTACATTAGGAAGGCTCTGTTGCCAGATCAGCAGCAGCAGCACTGACGTCTGTACTCTCCCGCTTTGTTCCTGCTGCTATAAATCAAAATGACTACAGTCCAAATGCCTCACTTGTTTAACTATAAATGCACTGCTAGTCAGAATAATCCACACCAGGAGAAATCTAGATAATCTGCCTGTCCTTTGAACTGATTAAGTAAGATCAAAAAAAGGACAAGAATGACATTTATAAATTTATGGTTTCAACAACACCACCAAAAACTTTTGAAGGGTGGAATCCAACAAAGCTGTAAAAATTTGATGTCTGCAGTGGTGTCTTTGTTAAATGAACTATCAATTTTGGCTTTCTTATTGTGCAGTGGGATTTTTTTTTTCCACCCCAGATTGATGTCACCTTTTCAGAACCCTATTTTCCCCTGTGTCCTCATGTATTTTCCTGCTTGCATAAACTACTAGAAGCAAGTTAAAACAAGACAAATGAAGCAGGTCAGGTTTTACTTTTCCCTGGTTTTGTACACCTTTATATTTATTATTATAAACACGAACATATATGGCTGATGTAGACTCCCATGTATTTAGAATTTTAGAAATCATATCTCCTCTGCAGATCAAACAAGCCCTCAAAGCCTCAAATACTGCTTAGAGCCTTTCCAGGTTCTAAGAGAGGGCCTAACAATTACATAAAAATGATGGTGCTAATGCCTGCTGCTAACCTGGTGGCTGGGGGAGAGCAGGGGAACTCTCGTCCTAACACCTAGCTGGAATCATTATAGAAAAATGCAGCAAGTTTTTTGGCTAAATGGAGAGGGAACGGGATAAATTAAGAAAGTAACCTTCCATGCCAACATTAGCTCAGCTGAGCTGTAAATCCTGTGTATCAGGCAGCATAACCAGAAATACATTGAGCTATACTTCTGCAGAGGAAATAACAGGATCAGAGAACAGCAGGTAAGCACCCTGTCAGCATCATGATGACATTGCTGTTGGAGCCATTGCGTTACAGTTCCTGAGACCAGCGGGTTGGTACAGTGAGACGTGCAAAGAGAGTCAAAGCAAAAAGGCTGAAGGTATTTGTTTCACAGAGGCTAGTTTGTTAGGCCTTGGCTAATAAATTTGCAAACAGATGTTCATTTCAAGATCTGATCCAAAATGCATAGAAGTCAATGGAAAGTCAATTGGAAGTTCCAGATTACTGGAAAGAAGGTACCATAGAGCCAATATTCCTAAAAAATAATACAAGTATAAACAGGTTGTAACTATTGGTCATTTGGCTTGGCACTGATCCTACACAGAACTGTGGAAGAGCAAAGGAGCAGACAAAGGGTCATCAATTAGTGCTGCCAAAGTTGTCATAGTTGTCATGTGAATGGGTATAGACTCCAGCAAACAACAAATAACTGGGTTTATCTTACCTCTTTCTCATTGCTGGCCAACCTAGCCTGTAATCCTTCTCATTTGCTATTGATTAAGGGCCTATACTTGCGGTTACTATAGCTCAACTGGCACAACTGTAACATATTAGGATGTGGTAAAATACAGGAGAGTAACATGACCAATGCCAGTTACCACAGTTTTTTAGAAACTGCCTAAAAGGCCTCAAACAATAGTTGTTTTGTTTTCAGTTTATAAATGCATATGTTGAAAGAGAACCATCTTGAGGTTACAGGCTTCTGTAAGTCTTTCAGATTCAGTTCCATGTGACGCTGGTTTAAAAATTACTTATAAACAATAAGCAGTATAACCGATATTAAAGAGTCAGACTGGGATTCAGTGTCTGAAAAATGAAGCTAAATGACATCTCCTGTGTTTTAGAGTTACTAATTAACCATTGTAACCACTTTCCCAGGACACAATTCATTCTGTCTGGAGTCTTTAACTCAAGACTGTTTGGATAGAGTGCTGCAGAATTTTCTAGCTGAAGTCCTCTAGGGTCCATAATTTGGGAAACCAGATGGTCATCCTAATGGTCCTTCTAATTCTGAACACAGGCCACCTTGATAAGAGGTATAAGAGTAGGCTAATCTATGCTCACCGTGCACCTCTTAAGTAAGGTGTCCCGCTTTTAAG
>NW_010392374.1:29837-44846 GCF_000710305.1 Buceros rhinoceros silvestris | reverse complement strand
GGTAACGCTCTTTCAAGGTTTCACTCAGTTTCTTCTTTTGCATACATTTGCATCTACATGATTTGCATGCAGATCTTGCAAATAACGCTAAGAAAACATGCAGTTTCTTTGTATCACAAGGAGGCTGTAGGCTGTTGGACAAAAGGTCAAATTTACAGGAGAGGGAGAAAAGATCAGAAATTCCAGGAGTGGGGGTCTTCACCTTGGTTTGGTGCAGTCTCCCCTGACATCTGATGCCTTAGGGAAAAAAATGGAACTAAACTGAACAAAACCCCATACTAAATCTGATGAGAACAGCAGTGGAGTGGAGACACCTAGCTGCCTTCTGTCTACCAGCAGCGCATGTGAATCGGGAAACCCTGGCTCTGTAGAGAGTCTGTAGATATCAAAGTGTTTAGGAGAAAGCCCTTCCTTGCTGAGAAGGAACATAAAACAGGATTGGAAGGGAGATTGTATTTACTCTTTACAGTTCCTCAGTTCTCTCTGGAGCCTTGCTGAACAAAAGCTTATTTAATTCCTTAAATTTTGTTTCTTAGAATTTTTTATTTTGGCAGTTTTGGTTATATGGTCTTTAAAAGCATCTTTGAAAGTGCAAATTATCATGAGAAACAATGCTGAAAATACCTCCTTGATCCAGAACTGAAGATCACTGATGGAATGTGAATAAGCCTGATTGCCGTTGTTCTGGCTGTGCTCTGTCCCTGATTAGAAAGTCTAAAAAAGGGGCAGTGTGTCATTACTATGGTATACTCCCCCTTGCATTGTAAGCAAGAGTCACTTCCAACCTGCCTCTACATCTCCAGAGGCCCATCACGTGTGTAGACTCCACAGCAAGGGGTGACTGCATGCAGCACACCACTCCTGCAGCCTCACAAGGGGACACTGAGGAAGCTGTGTGGTACCATACTCCATGGAGGTACATTAGGGGCTCCATCCAAGAACCAGAGCCTTCTGCTGTGCAAGCATAGATTTAAACACACCATCAGCTGAGGGACTGAGAACTGAGAAGACTTGCTGCATATGCACTCAAGGGCTTCGAAACATCAGGTGCACCCTCCATTTTATATGGCCCCCAGCTCCTGCAGCCAGTTGTCACAGGCCCTGGGACTGCAGCAATCAGCAGTGGTATATCCCGGTAAGGCTACAGCCTTATTCCTTCAGCTTCACAGCGCATCTCCTTCCAACTTCAGCCTGCGCCTGCTCTCAGTGCACACAAACACACACATGCTAGCTCCAGCAGTAACCGGTATTTCTATGTCACAAGTTCTGATTCTACACATGGGGAACTATCCAAAATTGCAGTTGGATCCCAGCTGTTCCCTACCATCACTCAAAGGCCACATAACTGCAATATATGATTCTCCAAGAGAAAAAAAAGAACTGAGAAGCCCTGAGCAGGTTTTGTGTAAGAAAGTACACCTAGTACTTAGATAGTTACACCTATCTAATCACAACAAAATAATTCCTGTGACTGCGGAGGTGAGGCCAGTATTCAGATAATGACATGCATCTATAACGAAGTTGGAGATTTAAGGACATAATGACAAAAGAAGGATATTAAAATAGTATAACAAGAAGGATAATACTGGCCCAAGCTCAAACACTAATGCATACCAAATTTTAATAAACCCCAAAAAACAACTGCTTCAGGGGAGTGTTTTTAATTTTCTTAGGAAAGAGATATCACCAGCAAAAGGAACTCTGCAGTGTTATTTTTTGGTAGATGAGGAGGTAGCTTGCTTTCCGAGGCCTATATCCATGCCAGAAGCAGCATCAGGTCCACAGTTCAGACTAAGGAAGGCACCTCTAGCTCAAAACCGGTTGAGTTTGCGGTCATCTCTGACAATGTAAGCAGCAAGGTCACAGGTGCAGGAACAAGTTTTTTCTCCTCTAGAGAGCTCCCTTGTGAATGAATTTGAGAATGCCCTTGTGGCATTATATCAAGCAAGGAAGCTTGTGCTGCAGCATCCACTGCCTTTTCTATCAAAGGAAGACTTTAGCCTCCAGGGATGTTAATTTAGTGCTGTCCTCCCCCACCCCTCCCCTCCTGATGGCAGCTCAAGTGTAACAAGAGAGCCAAATGAGATCTACCAGCTCATTCAGTCTTTCTAAACCAGTGCGTGGCCAAGACTTTGTCTTGTACCTTCAGCCCCCGGGATTTTCAAGTGTCTCCCCAAGTCTCAGAATGGTCTGAAACCGCTTAGCTTCCAAGATTGAGTTTATTAATCGTAACCTAAATGAGGCTTAACACTTAACTGGAGCTATATTTGATCAAAAGAAATCCCAAGTGAGCTAACCATGAAGGTTGTTAGTCTGGAAATGTGAACATAAGGACTGAAATTTACCTGGAAAATTTAAGCTGAACATTCCTCTCAATGATCAAGGGATAAGTTTTCAATAAAGCTGTGGAGAGAAACGCTTTGTGGAGGATTCTCACCATTCTGTTTACGGGTGCTAATGTAAGCAACTATGGTTTGCAAATAAAAGAAAGATAAATGAATTTGCATTCGAGCCTTACTTGTAAGAAACTCATATCACCATGATTCATTTTGGCAGCCCACCAAACCTGAGAGAAACTCAGTGGACCAGCATAATCCCTGATCACTGAAGTTAGCTGAGGTTCAGTCACACCTGAAATAATCTTGCCCATTCATTCTTTAGCAAGAGAAGACACTAAATACGCTATATAGATTGTTTCTGCTATCTGGGACAAGGTGTGCTAAGACAAGACATTTCAACTTAAAAGCACAAGAAAGATTTCCGTCCTCCCTAGAGGACAAAAAAAACCCACGATTTTGTAGGAAATTCAGATCTAGGCAGTCAAGCTATCGTAGATTTTCATAGTTAGTACACTGCCTTGCCACATGCAAGCCCATCAAAGTCTATTGTGCTATTAACGTATCTTCACCACCTGACTGAATTCACAGTAGCTATTTCCTGTACCTGCTGTACTGCACTGTGTCAATTAAGGGTACTTAACCTTGGTCTAGTATAACACAGTGCTGTAATGGGGACAATGCCCACGGTAGCAACAGGAGAATATTAGAATAACGTCCTGCCACTGCCTTGACTTTGACTCACTGCTTATGCCTGCAGGTTATTTTGCTTATTGCCTTAAATGCTGTTACCAGTGAAGGATTCCACATAAAAGATTCTGGAAAAATGAAATTAAGTAAGTTTTTTCATGCTGTGTGTGAAAACAGCAATCAACCTCATGCACCAAATTCCTTTAAGTTTCCAAAGAACAGCTTTATTATTTTCATGGCAGTATGCACCAGAGACAGGACTGCAAATCTACCTCATAATTTGTTCCAACTGTATGTATTAGGCTCACGTTCTTCCTGATCTGGGATATTATGGTATATATTCAGTCAATTCAATTAAGAAATTGCTTTATAAGACAGTTCTGAGCTATCTCCAATTTGGGGAAGTCTGTAATCAACAATATATTCCAAGGAGTTATTTTTCTCAGGTTCTTGACTGTCATGGGAAAGAACCATCAGCCTGGGACTTCTCATCACCAATATAACTCCTCTATGTTCTTATCAGTGATGGAGTGTGCTAGTGTCTTTGAAATAACTCATTTTGTGTTTTACTGAAGCTAGAAACAAGAATAGGAGCATTTGTCCCCTGGTAGTTTAAAAAAAAAAAAATCCACCTCTGTTCTAGAAGTCTTTTGGAACAACCAAAGTGAAGACCAAGCCTAAATGATCCATCCCAGGTTTTACTCCACATTCAACTTCTGGAACAGGGTATTTCGGTTTTCCATCAATTCCTTGTAGCTATCCAGCCAGGATGGATGGATGTAATACAAAAAAGGAAAAAGATAAAAGAAAAAGGTGGAGAAAAAGCTCTTTGACTTACTTGCTGCAGTGAAGTACTTCAGTTATCTCTTTATCTGAAGTGATAAATTAAAAGCAACCCATTATCTGGGTACAAAGCAACTCATTATTCTTTCAAAAGCCTGACATTTACAGTAGAGAAACTTAAGTATATAAACACTTATCACTTCTACTAGTAGTACTAATCTCCTAATTCACTTCAACCACCAATGATTCTAAATAGCCAACAGATCTTTTGAATCACTTTTATTTGCACTTCCAGAACAGCCATCTAATGTCCTAATATATGTACAGTAAGGGAATATGTTCTGAATATAGTTCTAACAACTAAAATGAGAGAATATTTGAAACTGTTCTAGTAAGATTTATATATAAAAGCTGTTTCTGTAGGCAGGAGTAAGCGTTGTGCTCAAGACTTGAAAAACCACCTTAAAAGTATTTACAACTAACTGGAATTGAGATTTTTTTCAAAAGAAATATGACAGTCAAGAAAGTTATCTGCTACCTGTTTGTTGAAATAAAGACCATTTCCTTCCATAGCATAGATGGACACCTCATTATGGCGCTGGGAAACACTGGACTCTGTTGAAGCTCTAATTCTTGTAGGGCGCAGCTATGGGAAGAATAGTGACTATCACTTGCTTTCAGTGTCATGGAAACATCCATATACAGGGGAAGACCAGCACAGTCACTGATAAATACCTCTGTAGTGAGAGCTCACTGCTGCATATTCTCAACATGTGAAGCAAGAAAGAACGAAAGAGTTGCTATTAGAGCCGATTAGGAAGTAGAATTCCAGTATTATGGAAAACCCTCATACACATTTGTCTCATACTATGACAAAAATCTGCAATTTCACATTTTCCTCACAGACCAGCTGTGACAGAAGTCAGATAAAAGAGCAGACTAGGACATTCTGTTTCATTTAATTTTAATACCCTTGATCAGTTACTGAGTTTCATGGGAACAGCCTTTTAGGTGCCTTTAGCCCTCTTCTTTCTCAACCTATGCCCCAGCTACATCCTCTCTCACATGAATTAGCCTGTGCCTGCAACAAGAGAGCCAGTGAGCTCCAGGGAGAGGGGGTGCCTGGAAGAAAAAGGGGGACTACTGATTGCAATAGATATCAATTAGCACACAAGAATAATTACAGGCCCCAAAGCCTTCAATCCGTGCTCAGGTAGATGGCCTGCACTACCTCTCTATCTACATACTAGCCTTGTATGTGCTGGTGTCTAACTCCTACTGCCAGATCAGCTCAAACAACAGGATATTAAAAAGGGCTATGATTATAGCAAGGTGGAGGGAGTGTCAAAAAGTGAAAATATGTCTCTTACTATATTCTCATATCAAAATCTTATGGCTTACCACACTGGAAGGAGGCAAGGGAGCCAGCAGCAAACAAAATCTTCCATTGTGAAAGGACTGACAGGTCTAATCATCATTTCTGCTTCAAAAATTTTAAAATGCAGTATGTGAAAATATGTTGACCCTTGGGAAATAAGTGGCGATGTTAAAAATAAATAGGTTCCAACTTTTCAGGAAGAGCAGATTCACTACAGTGACGTAAAAACATGCAGCAGCTTGTCCCAGTCATTTCCCATGAGACACTGCTGATTTCAGAAGAAACAGCAGCTCACACAGCTGCCTGGAAATTTAAATGCCAGGATGTCGCTTCTTGAATCTCTTGTTTTTTCCACAGCTCACCTTTGACACAATGACAGTACTTGCACAATCCCTCTGTACCCTCAGAAAGACACTTCGAACACTTTAAAAAAATTAACCTTGAAATACATTACAAGATACTGGTAGACTTTGGAATATCCTTATGCTGGGAAAATTTTTATTTTAGAAATAAAGTATTTCATACTCAGTTTAAGGTTTTTAATTTTCTGTTGAAAGGGATAATGCATCCCAAGCACATCTTGGGTATTGTGTACACGTACTTGCCAGAAAAGGACCAGCATTGTGGTATGATGCCTTGCTGCATGGAGGTGCAGTGTGTGGTCAGGCTAAGCCAAGCTACAGACAGATGAAAAAAACAAGTGCTAAACCAGAAGTTTCCTTCTGAGTGAAATTACTGATTTGCAGCCATTTCCACCAGTTACAGCAGATTATTTCTGCGATACTATAGCTGCAGGCGTGGTAGTGACAGAAAAAATTTCTTTCTTTCAAAGCATGCATATGCATCTTTAATTCAAAGTGTTTTGTTTCAGGCCTGTGTGGAGACCACTAGAGTGAAGTATTAAGTCATTTTAGTTAGAAAGTTAGTTCCTTCCAGTAAACATTTCATGATCCATCTGTTTTCCCCTCACATTAATTCATCAGCATCTAGTTCCTTTACAGCTTCCTTCTTATATTTCCTCACTTTTTCCCCAGAAATCCTGTTAAATCCTAACCAATGCTTCCCGTAAGACAGGGTACACGAATTCGTGTTTGTTTATAAAAGGAGCATAGGGATTACATGCTGGAACAGATTTCTTATACATAATCACTTCAACACGTGTCTTTCCACCCCACTTACAGTAAGACTGCAAGTCATGTAAACATCTCTACCGCAAAAATAAAATTGCTGTTTGGCTTGTTGTACTTCTGCTCAGACAGAGCGAAGGAAGAATGTTTGTATATATTTTTGAAACAATGAAAATTTACGGAACATATAAACCCATAGAAAATACACATCCAGAAACGAAATAAAAACAGTTTCATCTCAATAGGTTCTCCTTGATAGATAAAGAGTCAGATAAACAATGATGTCAGCCAAAATCCATAATCTTGTCATTTGCTCTGAATTTTATACACCCACTGAGAGACCAGCAAGAGAAACCCATTTCACAGACCAGGACCTTTCACAAAAAATGGTCTCTTCAGAGAATTTCTGGTGGCAACATCCAGTAGGAATAAGCCACAGTCAAAAACTCAGAGACACGCTGAAGTTGCACACCTTTGAAGAGAAATGCTGTGGCCTATAATTTTTACAGGACAGAAGTTAGTAGGTCATTATACATACAGTGAATAGAAGGTCCCGTGATTTCTACACAAAAGATCTTCTTTTGGCCAAATTGACAGCACCTGTAATCCTCCTTTCTCAGATCTCTTCATCAGGAAAGGGAGCCCCTTAAACACAAATATAGTTGTCCCTGTCACAGGAAGGTTGATATTATCTGCAATGATTTCAAAGGCTTGTGGTCCAAAAATAAAAAAAAAAAAAAAAAAAAAAGAAACACAAATATAGTTGTCCCTGTCACAGGAAGGTTGATATTATCTGCAATGATTTCAAAGGCTTGTGGTCCAAAAATAAAAAAAAAAAAAAAAACAAAAGCAAGCAGCACTCAGGTGAGGCCAAACACAACGGGACAATGGGAAGGCCATCCAAGCCTTATTGTTGGCTTCAGTGTGGCCAAGAATTTTTTTTTTCTATTATTTCAGAACGTAAGAGCTATTTGAACAGTGAGATAAGTGCAGCACGGCCAGGAGCAGCAAAGTAGATGCGGTGAATGACTGAGCAGCTGAAGAAGTCAGAGGAGCAAAGCACCTCCATACTTAGTCTCACCAAGTTGTTTTGCTAGCAGCACAGCTAGTGAAGCCTGGTTTCCTACTGGCATGCTACAAACATTACTTCTCAACCACCTTTCCCAGCAAAAGCCCAGGTTCCCCCAGCATCCACCCAGCACTCCATGAGGTGTGAGAGGCAGCCCACACTGTGTCCAGCCACTTTCCAGGTGACCAGCAAGCTGACCAGCCCACTGTCACACAGGGTCCTGGGCTCTCCCTGCTTTTCTACCAGAAGGGCAGTAGCAGCAGCTCCTTCAACTCAGTTCCCAGTGTCCCCAAATCAGTGGGAGTTTAGTGATGGTTGAAACCTTCTTTCAAAGTTGGTGGAAATTGAGTGGTGGGGCTAAAAGCCATGGGAGGGAGAGGAATGGGAATGAACAGACACTGAGTTCATATATGTCTCATTTTCTTACCAACTCAGACTAAAAAGGAACAGTTTAGAGAGATATAGATAGATAGATATCTATATATTAGATAGATATATATCTATCTATCTAAAGAGTAACTGGCAAGATTCTCAGTATCAAAAGGAGTTTGGCCCTGACTCAAGAAACCAACAGCCTATTTGAAGTTAGCTGGTGTGTGTTTTCTCAGGTAATGACTTTAACAGTGTTCTTACTTTTACTAGCCACACTGGGCACTAGTCCATTTTACAGACTGAAGCTCTCGTTCTCCAAGAAACTCCAAAAACCCAGTAAGGTTCCACTGAATTCAACTAGAGATGTTGCATTCCTTCCTGACATGCTGCTGTTGCTGGAAGGGGGGAGACTAATCTGATTCAGAACAATCTTCTCTGCAAGGACAGAAAATCACTTACAATTTGCAAGCATCCCTTGTTTTGCCCTGCTTCAGGTGGAGGTGGTTCAAATCTACTGGGCTGGCCGTTAATGGGAGCAATTCTACTGTAAGGGACTTTGCTGGTGCTAGATGCCAAAAAAGTGTTTTCCAGGCCTCCCACATAGCTGGAGCACTGAGCTTTGAGAAGTCTGGCATTGATTCACAAGAGGGTGTGAATGTCACAACACTCACTACCAGATCCCCTAGACTTTTTGATAAATTACTGACTCATCAAGTTGCCAACTTAGAGGTAGGGGGCAAAGAAGTGGGTCTGGGATTTATTGTTGACTTGTAATTTAACAAAAATAGTTTGACGATGCATGCACTATTTCTTTTCTTAATTGCAAGATGTTTACTTTTTCTAATTGCTTTAGATTAAATATATTCCTGAAACAAAACAAAAATCCCAAACTTGGAATAGAAAATTAAGTCCTTTCCAGAATTATTTATCACTTTTTTGGAGATAATTGATGCTGTTCATCACGTGAGTAGATTAGAAGCTTCTAGAATAGAAGCTATTTCACACATGACTTCATGGCTAATTCTGATTGACCCAATCTGTTAGAGTATGAAAATTACCCTATGCCATAAAAAAATGTGAATGGGGCCAGATCTTCTAAACAAACAAGTACTTGCTCATCCCCAATAGTTACTTCTCTTGAAGTTATTTGAATTAGGAATAACTGGATGCCAAACCTGTATAGTTTTGTGTATAGTGATAAAGATCTGCTTCATCACACGTGCAAGAAATTAGAGTTCGCCATCTGTTGCAACAACTTATCCTCCCCACACCCAAAATTAAATGAAGGTTTAGAGTTGTAACTGTCCAAATTTCCTGCTTTGGTCCAGAAATTGCAATGCAAGCTGCAATGCAAGTCACTTATGGCGCATATGATCTTTGTGTAGCTTTCATGTTTGTAAAAGGTCCCTCATTTTTATAGAGAGCCTTGCTCAACAACATTCAGATAAAAGGCCATCATAATGATTCTTCTGTCCTTACTGTGCCATCCAGTTTCAAAGTTGCCTCTAAAATGTGTAAAATGGCCCTCAGAAGTTTTTAATATTTATTTTTGTTTCATAGAGGATAAAATGAACCATTTACTTTAACAAGTTTTAACAGTTTTTCTTATCCAGTAGTTACATATAACATAGTTTCATTTTAAGCTTCCCAATCTCTGGGTGAATTTTAAACCTCCAGGTTGCCTGCAATATTTTACGTAAAGGGCACTCAGGAAGTGCAGGATCTGCTCTATTGCGTTACAATCACGGTGTTACCCACCTCGGTTTTCATCCTGTATTCTGCTGTCAATGAATCTGCCTCAGGTAGAAAGCACCTGCTGCTTCTGCACTGCATTTTAGTACGTGGGGACTGAAGCCAAGCTCTAGTGCTCAAGTCCTTATAAGCTCTCAGGCATCAGGGTGAAAAGCAATGTCTGATTTTGGAGTATCAAGTCTAGAGGAGCTTTTACACTTGTTCAAGGAAAAAGAAATGTCAAACAGACAAAATACTATATTAGAATATTCTTGATGTAAAGCCCCATTTTTCTTTGGCTCTTCTAAAAGAAGAAGATGAAACCTGATTGCTTTCTCTTCAGAGTCACTATTACACAAAGTCAGTGGTGTCCATTTGGAATGTAAAAGGAAGAGAGTTACACTTACAATTAAAGAGCTTAAATACACAAGAACTGCTCCCCTACATCAAACCCATCAGCTTCTGAAGGGAAGCAAGAAATAACTTCTTAACTGTACTATTTCTTTTTCAACACCAGTTAGCATTTAGCTCATGTCCCAACCAAATAACTCTCACAGCTTTCAAGTGCTCAGCTTTGTAAAACCCAATAGGAGAAAGAAAAATGTGTATTTTAAGTTTTTTAAAGTCAAGTTAGGAATGAAAGACTAGCCTATGGCACAGAAAGCAAGCATGTTAAACCTTACTTCAAGATGCAAAAGTTTATATATTTACTTCCGTGGTTCTGATATTCAGTCCTCATGGGTAACAGATGATGGTCAACAGATGAACACACATGGTAAAGTGAATTCCACCAGGATACCACAAAGCAATTGACCTAATTTTATAGTCAATGCAAGCCAGCATTGATTGTAAAAAAAAAGTGAAGAACAACTATGCTTTTATAAGCATACACATAAGCACACAGCTCTTCTGATATTAGTGAATGACCCACACATCTGACTGTACCTCTTACAAGGCAGGTTTGGTTTTACGCCGTCTCATACAGTGTCCTTTTACAGTTACAGTCTCCTTTTAAATTGCTCACACTCTCTTGCCTTCAAAGAGATAGCTGCTCTCATTCTCCTACCCAAAATCCCAGCCAGATCTGATACTAGACACACAAATGGCTACAGTACTGAATTCACAAGTCAACCCTGAAACGCAATGAGGATGAGTATTACAGACCACCTTGAATTAGACAGTTTTCATAGTTGTAAATGTAGGAGCCTTAAGCTATGCCTATACACAACCATAACAATTTTCCTTCAAGAATGTCAGCAATTACAAAAGCATCTAAGAATGTTTCTCATGTGTTTGTTTAGGTTTTTTATTATTTCCAATTAAAAAGAGATAGAAAAGATACAGAAATACTGAACTTGTTAAAGGGATTATCATTAATCACTGCACTGTAGGAAAACAGTGAGGGATAACTCCCTCCTGCATCACCCAGTAGGATCAAATTCTACCTGAACATGGAACTGCCAGCCTGCCTCACTCATGGATCGGGTACCCATCAGCTAGGTGTCCTTTTATACATAGTGCAGAAGGCTGAGAACAGTTTATTACTGAGGAAGTATAATACACAAAATCTATACTCTGATAATAATCTATATATGGAATATACAGTTTCTACCATTGCGACAGATAACCCACCAAAAAAAAAAAAAAGCTGAAAGTCAATGGCAGGCCAAAACTGCAGCCAGCAAGCTCAGACCACAGAATAGTTCAGTATAGGCAGATCAGCTTCCTCACACTAATGTGGCTATGGGGTTGCTGGTCATTTCTATTACGACAGGGTTTTAATCATTTCGTTAACATAGTGCACTGCAGAAACATCAGGCTGAAGTGTTAGTTTGTTCTAAGTGATCGACAGATGAATGCTGCAACAAGATGGCTTACAACCACAACCGCTGGGATAGCAAGTGGAAATTGCAAAGCTTGTTGGCACATAGATTGCATTTGCTCCAGCCAAGAGCGCAAAAGGGAAGAAGGAGCTTTTCTTTCACTGTTATCAAAACCTAGAGCTGCCCCAAGTTACCAAACCAAGCCTATGATTTCCCGGCCAAAATCTGAAATCTTTGCTACTGTTATCAAAACCTGTACAATTTTTCTAGTGTACCTCAGTGGCACAAAAGCCCTGCATAGAACCCGTTTATAACAGACTGCTAAAGAGGAATGTAGCTCATTTGAGAACAATCACAGAAGGTAATGCCTCTTGCACAAATGGGAAAGAGAATGTATGATTGAGGTTCCAAGTATTGCCGTCAGAATTCCTGGGGTAGCTAAGATTTTTTGGTCTCAGCTGTTGAAAGCCATCCAACTAAAACACCTCTGCAAATTTTTAATCTAATATTTCACTAGAGACAAGAGCACTCCAGCATATGCAGGTATTGTTCTGTGAGGGTACTATGAAGCAGTATCTCTATACTTCGCTTCTATCCTTATTTCCTAGGCATCAGCTGTTGGTTACAGTCAGAAACACAACAGATCAAACATCTAACTCAGTATGTCTGCTTCTAGTATGCCCCAAGACAATTCTGTGTCTATTCACAACTGGGTGGTTTAATTCTAGGAGTCAAGAGACAAGCTAGTCTCTAAAGAATGACCCAGAAAGCACATATGCAGAGTGGTGAGTTACTGGACCTCCCCACAGTGAATGCCATAGTATATACTTAGATTCTTCCTGAACCTAACAACTCTATTTGAACCACAAAAGTGTAGGTATTTCCAGCTGTCTGACATCCAATGGAGCAATTACTCTTCTGGGATTCTGCGTTCATCTCAGCTAGTCTTGTTCTTCTTGAAACAGAGCAGTTAAACCTGACTTCAGCATGACAGCCTCATAGTTAAAGCATTTGACTGGGTGTTTCCTGGCTGAATATAAATTTTAAGCTGAAGAAATTACTCTGGAAACTACCACTGACACTGGTCTGCAGTTATGTTGCTTTTGCTTGGCCATCATTTGATCTCATTACTTCCTTGCAGCAAAACTAGTCCAGAGTCCAATTCTAGCCTGGACAGCTTCCCACTTCGTGAATTAGGGATTTTGCTGGAAAGTGGGAGATAAACTGCAAAAACAGCTGAACCCGGAGGTACTGCTTCCTAGGGAGGAGTTGCAAGTAGTTGCCAAGCCACTATGCAAGAGGTGACTATCACTTCCTTCTTTGTCTTTTTGAATAAGACCAGCAAGGACCACTGGGGTTTTTTGTGCTCAAGTGTGATCTGAGCGTATTGAGGGTATCCAACCCCTCATGAACTTTTGGTCACAAACACTACCTCAACTGTGGAACATAAAGGCACCCACGTTGTCACAAGGGACCCAGTTCACTACATTTGGCTACTTGCATGTGTGTTTACACACCCAAATTTACATACACAACTGAGCCAAACAGCAATGAACTTCATAACACTAGAACCCTGCTTTTTGTGTCAAAACAAGCATTCAGGATCCCGCTCCATGAATCTTGAATTAATGGGGCTTTTCCATTCACTCATTTTCCAAAGAGAGTGTAAACTCACTTTGTAGAATCTGTCGCTGGAGAGGAAGACTTGAAAGCAAGGATATGTTTCTGTTAACCTCAACACATAGTCAATTTGAATTTTGCCAGTTGTTGTTCTTTATTTCCACTTCCTGACATGTTGAAATATCACAAGGACTAGTTATTCAATAGATGAATAGTATGTTAAGTGCTTAGGCCTTATGCTACTTCACACACAAAAAAAAAAATCAGATTTGCACATCCTAGTGTGCTGTAAGATGAGCCAGCAGGCTAGAAGACCAGACAAACAGAGAGCTTTGGCTGGAACTTAGGAAGAAAAGGAAAGTCTATGGCCTGTGTATGTCAGGAAGACTACAGTGATTTTTACGAGGCTGTGCAGGGAGAAAATTAGAATGGCCAAAGCCCAACTAGAATTTAATCTAGCTACTGTTATAAAGATAATAAAAATGTTTCTGTAAATACATTAACAGTAAAAGGAGGGCTAAGGGGAATCTTCATCCTCTACTGCATGCAGTGGGGAAAATAGTGACCCAGGATGAGGAAAAGGCTAAAGGTACTTAATACCCTCTTTTCCTCAGTCTTTAATAGTCAGACCAGTTGTTCTCTGAATGCTCAGCCCTGGAAGCTGGAAGACAGAGACAATGACCAGTATGAAACCACCATAATTCAAAAGGATATGGTTAATGACCTATTCCACCACTTATGTGCAGAAGTCCATGGGGCTGGATGGGGTCCACCCAAGGGTACTGGGGGAACTGGCAGAAGTTCTCACCAAGCTACTTTCCATCATTTATCAGAGGTCCTGATAAATGGCTAACCGGGGAGGTACTAGTTGACTGGAAGTTAGGAAACGTGACGCCCATCTACAGGAAGATCCTCTACTGCATGCAGTGGGGAAAATAGTGACCCAGGATGAGGAAAAGGCTAAAGGTACTTAATACCCTCTTTTCCTCAGTCTTTAATAGTCAGACCAGTTGTTCTCTGAATGCTCAGCCCTGGAAGCTGGAAGACAGAGACAATGACCAGTATGAAACCACCATAATTCAAAAGGATATGGTTAATGACCTATTCCACCACTTATGTGCAGAAGTCCATGGGGCTGGATGGGGTCCACCCAAGGGTACTGGGGGAACTGGCAGAAGTTCTCACCAAGCTACTTTCCATCATTTATCAGAGGTCCTGATAAATGGCTAACCGGGGAGGTACTAGTTGACTGGAAGTTAGTAAACGTGACGCCCATCTACAGGAAGAGCTGGAAGGAGGATCTGGGGAGCTACAGGCCTCTCAGTCTGACCTCAGTGCCGTGGAAGGTTATGGAGCATCTTTCATGCTGCCTAGTCTTTAGCAAAGGCTTTCACACAGCATTCTCCTGGAGAAAGTGGATGCTCATGGCTTGGATGAGGGTACTCTTCGCTGGGTAAAATACTGGCTGAATGGCAGGTCCAAAGAGTGGTGGCGAGTAGAGTTAAACCCAGTTCATGGCCAGTCACAAGTGGCATCCCCCAGGGCTCATTGTTAGGGCCTGCTCTCTTTAATATCTTTATCAATGATCTGGATGATAGGAATCAAGTGCACCCTCAGTAAGTTTGCTGCCACTACAAAGTTAGCCATCTACAGGAAGAGCTGGAAGGAGGATCTGGGGAGCTACAGGCCTCTCAGTCTGACCTCAGTGCCGTGGAAGGTTATGGAGCATCTTTCATGCTGCCTAGTCTTTAGCAAAGGCTTTCACACAGCATTCTCCTGGAGAAAGTGGATGCTCATGGCTTGGATGAGGGTACTCTTCGCTGGGTAAAATACTGGCTGAATGGCAGGTCCAAAGAGTGGTGGCGAGTAGAGTTAAACCACTACAAAGTTAGGCAATGTGTTAATCTGCTTGAGGGTAGGGAGTCTCTGCAGAGGGATCTGGACAGGCTGGATCGATGGGCCAAGGCCAATAGTATGAGATTCAACAAGGCCAATTACCAGGTCCTGTACTTGGGTCACAGCACTCCTTTGCAACGCTACAGGCTTTGGGGGGAGGGGCTGGGGAAGCGGCCGGGGGGAA
>NW_010392374.1:27216-29738 GCF_000710305.1 Buceros rhinoceros silvestris | reverse complement strand
CTCCTTTGCGACGCTACAGGCTTGGGGAGGAGTGGCTGGAAAGCTGCCTGGTGGAAAAGGACTCAGGAGTATTGTTTGAGCAATGGCTGAATGTGAGCCAGCAGTGTGTTCAGGTGGCCAAGGCGGCCAACAGCAGCCTGGCTTGTGTCAGAAGTAGTGTGGCCAGCAGGAGTATGGAAGTCATTGTCCCCCTGTACTTGGCACTGGGGAGGCCACATCTTGAATACTGTGTCCAGTTCGGGGCCCTTCACTACAAGAGGGACATTGAGATGCTGGAGAATGATCAGAGGAGGGCAATGAAGCTGGTAGAGGATCTAGAGCACAAGTTTTATGAGGAGCAGCTGAGGGAACTGATGTTGTTTAGCCTGAAGAAAAGGAGGCTGAGGCAAGACTTTATCACACAGGAGATAGTAGTGAGGTGGGGGTGAGTCTCTTCTCCCAAGTAAGAAGATAAGAGGAAATGGTCTCAAGTTGCACCAGAGGAGGTATAGGTGAGATATTAGGAAAAAAATTTTCACTGAAAGGGTTGTCAAGCATTGGAACAGGCTGCCCAGGGAAGTGGTGGAGTCCCCATCCCTGGAGGAATTTGAAAGACAGATGTGGTGATGAGGGACGTGTACTGGTGCCTTGGCAGTGCTGGGTTAATGGTTGGACTCAGTGATCTTAAAGGTCTCTTCCAACTAAAATGATTCTGTAATTGCCGAGTTGGGAAGTAACTTTTGGAGATCACCTAGTCCAATACCCCTGCTCAAATCAGGCTCAGCTACAGCAGGTTGCTCAGAACTAGTTTTTAATATTTCTGAAGATGGAGACTGTATAACATCTCTGGGCAACCTGTTCCACTGCTTGATCACCCTTACCATAAAGGAAGATTTTTATTATGTTTTAATCAAATACGTTGTACACGTTGCCTCCTAACTCTTGGATTTTCTTTCAGATAAGTAAATTCAACAAATCAAAGATTGCATCTAACAATCCTGCCTATTCCTCTTATGGGCCTCAGTTCTGGAGAGGTGAGTATCAGAAGAGCATTGGAAGACGTTCACATCAACACCACAGAAAATCCATTATCTCTTGAAATATGCGCAACTTAACTCCCAGGGCACTGCTGCAGAACTGCCATGATCTTCACATGACACTCCATCACAGAATCAATCACCTGGTTGGAAGAGACCTTTAAGATCATCAGGTCTGACTGCTAAACCACCCCACCTCTTCAAGGCTTGTCACATTTCAGGGACAGTTGTCCCTGTGTTGACAGAAAAGCCATGCTTTCCACAGCCCTTCTTTAGCTTAGTAAGTCTGCAGCAGTGCCTCTTTCCAAACAGGACAAAGCCCTTTACTCCACAACAGTGTAAAAGGAACTTGAATTTCCCAGGTTCCCAGCATCTTAAGGTTCTGCACATAAATGGGTGCCAAAATAGTAAGCCAGAATAAGCTAAACATTAGCATTACTTTCAGTTTTCTTTAATGCTGGACACTAAGTTACAGTAAGAACTTCATTAGGTGAAGATACAGCAGCAGGGAACACCTGAACATCATTTTATAACTGAAAGTACATTAGCAGAACAGCTTTTCATCAACAAAAGCTCCTGCTTACTTTTGGAACTTCTATCACATTTTGTTTGGCAGTGCAGTTATAGTCCCTGAAGCATATTCCAACATTTGTTACCTGATGAGCCCTGTATAATTTACTTGATAGCAGCTGCATGTACTTTCTTCATACCTTTCCCCCTAGTGCATTAATAATTTTTTGAAAGCTTTGCAGGGATTGTGAAAAATGTCTTTTGTTTCTTCCTTTTATTACACTCCTCCCACACTGTAACTCCAACTTATGCTTTTGCCTAATGGAAATCATCCAAGATGCACCTTTGAAAGTCAAGAAGTAATTCTAACTTTGTTAAAAATCTAGAAAAAAAACCAGAAGGATATTTGCTTCTGCTATGAGAGACCTGTGTTTAATTTATGCTCTGCCACAAGCCTCCAGTTTAACCTCAGCTGAACTCACATAGCCTGTTCTCCAATTCTTCTGGAGGGGTATGGGGAGAATAAAGCACCTGAAAAAGGTAAACTGGATGAAGCCACATAAGCATTTCCCTACCATAACTTAGTGCATTTTTGAGAATCAATTTCCAAGCCTTTTACAAAAACATACTAGAAGACAGCCATAAAATAGATATCTCTCAACAAAGCAGATTCAGACTTAAAGACAGCTGCCATTTTATGTAAACGTACATTTTAGTGATGCTCATAGTGGGGAAAGAACAGCAGTGGAAATGAGCACATCACCTCTAGAGTTATGGTTGATAGGAGTCTCTCATGGAGGCGACACAGCTGTTTACTGAGATGAAGCAGAAAGAATGCCACTAAGCGTGCATCTTGCATGGAAGAGTCTCCAGATTGTAATATGAGATATTCCTGCAATTGTTGTCCATGGTGAGTTCTCCAAATCATGCTGCACTTTATTAACCAGAGAGGGGGGAGAACAGACAAATTGTTAATTTGTGGCCCAAATTCCCTAC
>NW_010392374.1:12635-27109 GCF_000710305.1 Buceros rhinoceros silvestris | reverse complement strand
TACACTTTTTAAACCGCTTTCCCCTTTAACAAAAGTATCTGAAAGCAATATCCTGGCACGAGTTTAATCAAATTTAAAGTTACACAGGCTAATCTTCTGAGGCCTGTTATGTCTTGAAAAGTTATTTCTTTCCTTAAGCCTTGCTTCCCTTCTGGATATCTGTTAGTCACGAAACAAGCAATCAGCAGTGTCTGAGGCAGTAAATACAGCAGTCCCACCCATTCCACCGTCCAACTTGTTTGCTGCTTCTCCAAAGAATATAACATCAAATTCCACTAATGAAACAGCTCATTTTTCCTCTGAGATAAAGGGTAGACTAATAAAACAATGGCTAATAGCCGTGGCAAACATCATAATGGACAGGAAGAGCAAGGTTTTGGCAGTCATTTTGAATGCTGGAACCAAGAGTCAAGCATTTAATACGATTTGAAGACTCCAATTTGAAGTATCATCCTCCTCCTTGTTTTTAAAGAAAAATTTTCCTTAGCACATGGATCCAGTATCGATAGACATCTGGATTTCTGGTTGTTCACTGAAATTTCTGGAAAATCCTTAAGAAACCTCTTGTGCTTCCCTTTGGTTTGGGGGTGGGTTTTTTTATTTCTTTACCCACAGAATCTTTATGCTCCTTCTGACTGTTTTCAGGCAGAATCACCAGCAGAACGTCTTTTCATTTCAGGAAGGAAGACTGGGTCCCATTACACCTCTCCAGCACTGGAGCAACAGGGTGTCCGATTGGGCACTTGTATTCATGTTTAACATCTTCATGCTCCAAGGCTCAGTAAGATGCAGTAACCAGTTGCCAGATGCTACTGGTTCGTTGTTTTCAAATTTAAGAAGCAATTTGTATCCTAGGTCTAAGGCTGCGTCCCAGTACTATCAAAATTTCCCCTTTGGTTTTAATACGATTACTGAAGAATGCACCTCAAAATTCAAAAGCAGCTTAATTAAGAGGCATGGAGATGTATCTATGTGCACAAAAGATGACTGTGTCTTCTACCGTATGTAAGCTTAGAAGACTCTTCATGCTCCATGTTAATCCAAGCATGAAAAAACAAATTAAGGCTGGCATGGGTCTGCCACAACCTTGAGGACAATTTAAAACACAGAATCAAAAATCTTCCACAACCTGGACCCATTGTAGCTCCAGGCTCAGAGACATTCTTTGTGCAGAGATCTCCTCACTGCTTTCTGTGAGAGACCCCCACATGGAAGAGGTTATAATAATCCGTCCCCAAGGGTACAGGAAAGGTTGTTTCCAATACCTTTTCTTAAGCTGCTATCAATGCAATGGAACTTTCTGCACATGTAGTTTTCACTCCTCTAAATTTTCCTTTATTCTTTCAGCTCCAATTTCTGGGATTCCTGTTCTGTTATTTCCCCCATAGGCATACTATTTAAGCTTCTCCTTCCCTCCCCCCTTTCTTTGCATCCTTCAGACAACAGTACAGGAAGAATTATAGCTAATTCATTTGCCTGCCTGCCAATTAGAAGTATACTATGTCAGAGTCAAGCGAGTAAATACCAATAAACAATATGACAGCTATCCAGCCCATTTGACCCTCTGGCAGTTTTCAGTGCTTTCCACTTTGTTAAAATGAGGTGTTAATAGAACAGGTATGTTTTGCAAGACATAGCACTGTAGTGCTTTGGATCACAGAGCTGATTTTTATAGCTAGAAAAACAGATTCTTTAACATGCTTCTTTATGCCAGACATTGTTAAATTACAAAGTTTTGAGGGCATTTATTCTAGTATTCCAGTAATAAATTAATCCCACTAGCGAGTTGAGAGGATACGTGCTCACCATCTTTTTAATATTTGGTTATCAATACTTGGGACAGGAACCAGTTTCTATTGTTTGCACATTACAAGGTCCCAGGTCTAGATATGAGTAGCCAGACCCTCTTGTCAAAGGCAGTAGTTTAGCAAACACTTAATGTCAACAGATGCCTTAGACATAAATAGAAGGAAGAGTCTCTCCTCCAAAGCATTAACAACTGTAGACCCTATCTCCAAGTTCTGCACAGTGCCAGGGAAATTTTGCTTGCCCAGAAACATTGTTATTTGACGAAGGCTCAACATGGGCACAAAGGGTGACAGCACACTTCACAGTGAGGTGCTGGAGCGTAAACAGACTACAGCTTGGAAGACTCAAGAAATCGGACATATGGACTCATGGAAAGATATCTATCTCATGCCATGGATATTCTTAACACAAGGCACCAATTTGACATCATTTATACTCAAGCAAGTTAAAACTAATTAGCATGTTCATGTATAATTTGTAATACATTGGTAGTTTTAGAAACCATCCGCTTGAAAGCTGCGATTTTCTTTTGCAAAGGACCTTATGCTGCATCCATTTTTTTGTTAAAAAAACATTTCCACAATTTCTAGCTTGCATGCATTTGAATGTCCTCCCTTAAAGGCCAACCACACCTCTAAACTCTGCACCTGAGCATGAAGGAGGAGAGGTATCAGCCTCTCGAAGCACACCACTCATGCTCAAACCAGGGTGTTATAACAGAAGTCTTTTTGCAGAAGTAAAACTAGGCAAGTTTTTATATGTGCTGGTATGAATTAAATACAAAACCTAAGGTGAACAAGGCACTGTACTAAAGGATGCTTCATGATTTTGCAGCAAATGACAGACTGCTCTGTTCTGCCAAAATTAAACTACAGCAAGTAACCAATCAGGGCACCTCACTTCTCCTGCCATAGCTTTCAGATAAAAGGAAATATTTTCTCATACCAAATTTCTTCTTGGAAGCACATGAAGATTCTCCCATTAATATTTCTATTCAATTAGATTTTTTTAATACTGACTAACTACCTAAAGGTCAATGTTTACCTACAGAAAGCTTGTGCTTGTAAATCTTCCATTTCACTCCTGTGCACATGTTAGAGATTAAAACAATTCATGCACTAGGTAAACCATGACTGCCTCACTGTGGATTAAAGCAATGCTTGCTTCCAGTAGATCACTATTACTACCAAGAGTATTAGCTGCTGTTTCATACCTCAGAAGAGAAATGACATTTTGTTCAGGAGAACAATCCAAGGTATTTCTGAACATACTAGTACAGTATTTGTATCGACTGACAAATAGTCTGCAATACGTGAGGCTGAATAATCAGTTGATCTTGGCTGAAATCATAGCCATGCATCTCAAGTATACTTGCATTTCTGCTATATGTGGATTTATTCTCAGATTTCTTCACAACTCTCAATAGTTTTGCAAAAGGCTTTGTTCTAACACTAGTTGACTACTGAGCATTACATAACCATTTACTTTGAGATATGTTCAAAACCCACCTAGCAACTATTGATATACCCGAGATCACACTTCCTTCATCTGAATTTTGTTATGACCCTCTCTTCTGTGGAAGCACAGGCTGGCTGAGCTCTAGCTTTGGACTTAGTGGAGGATTTGCTTAAACAAGTACTACTTTGCACCTGATCAGATGGACAGCAACAAAGCTGATTTTATTTTCACAAGAGGAGGATGTTCTAGCTCTCAGAGTGTGACCCTTGCATATCTTGGGACCCATTACTTACCACATGTAGTTCCTTTGAACCTGGTTCAATTAAAAAAGTCAAACTGAAATTGCTATTCTACAGACTATTATTTCCAGATCTTTTACCTCAGCCTCAGAAGCATCCCAGGCTGCATACAGTAAAAATCAATGCTTTTGCAAAGAAAGACACCATCTAATGCAGAGGATGCTGGTACCTTGTGACACACTGAACACTTCTTCGTATTTTATGTCAAACATCAGCATTGTAGCTGGTTGTTTAGTTACTTTAGTGACTTCATATGATTCCAAAAGAATCACTTACAGAGTAGTCTGAATTATGCAGGCTATCGTACTGTTAAACACAAAACCTTGGCAATTCAGGCATACGGCATCTACACAGAGACGTAACCTGTTACTGGATGCAATATTTACCTAAGCTATAGCTACTGGCTGTCAGAATAATGTATCCGGTCACTGATAGATTACTTCTGCTGATATACAGGCCATGTTGGTCAACCGAAAGTTATTAATTTTTATATTCTATCTGTATTAATAAAACTGAGGTATCTTGTTTCTTCTGGTATTATCACGTATTATTTTCTAGGCCTTCCTTCAGACACAGGCCACACTGCATTAGAACCAGGATTTGTGTTCTTACTTGGAATGTAAGAGTTCTCTGGGGAGGGGAGAATCCAAACCACGTAAAACTGCTGCGGAAATTGTCCATGGAATATTTTAGTTTGAGTGCTTCTGTTCAAAATTTAGCAGCTGTATGTAAGCCAGCCAAGCCCCATCTCAAGGCTTCTTTGCTGCAGTCAGTAGCTGTGGCCCTCCCAGCACAGGACCACCCTCCAGGGCAGTTATCCCAAGGGATGCCCAAGCACAACCCCCTTTCCAAGACATTACCTGCCATTCATCCACACACCTCCATTTTGACAAAACATCATTCCACACACAAGCAAAGCTGTTTTATCAGTGAATTCCTGCCCAGCTCCATTAACTCCAGTTTCCATCCTCTTAGTCTGGCCCTCACGTACAACTGTTTAGCTGGAGTTTAGAAGCATCACCAACTTTCAAGTTAAATTTCCAAATGCTCAAAAACAGGTCTTGTCTCCTTGAGAAGAAAGTAGTATCTAAACAATGAAAGTGTTGCACATCAATCTAAGGGCTTTTCAACCCCATGAGGGTTTACTAAAAGACCTACGAAAGGTCACAGGCAGAAGATAAAGCGTGACACAGAAAACAGGGCAGAGCAACACCAGAAATATTCCATGAATGCTTAAGCTGAAGATATTAGTCCAAAAGCAATTTCCCTCCCTCAGGCTCTTCCCCACTGTCCATTATTAATGTTATGGAAAGACTCAAAGAGTAGCTTGCATTTTCCTTACATGGGAAGTCCAATTTTAACAGCCCCAGCATAAAGTGATGGGATAAGTAATCTCAAGAGCTGCAGTAGCCCCCAAAGCTCATGACCAAGCTGGTGACCGGCTTTCTCCTCAAGCTGTATAAGACAAACATGGTTTTGTCATGAAAGATTAAGTATTAAGGAGAAAACTTTGTCGAGAAGAAAGTAGTAGCTAACCTTGCTTTAATAACACTCATGAAAAAAATCCAAGTCTTAGCTCTCTGACTTTTGATTTTTCCTTTTGCCAACAGGTAGAACCACACATTCTGTCTACTTAATCTCCTTGAATTCAAGAAGTGCATACATGAGGGTAGAAAGAGGCATCACACAGCACAGGTAACTTGCTCCCTGCACAACAGAACTATGACAGCCCAGTTTCAGAAGGTTCCCAAAACCGTGCACCCACAGCCTCCCACCAGCAGATACTCCTGCTTAAACACTCCAGCACACCCTAAGATATGTGATGAGCACACATAGGAGAAAACAGAAGGGTGGTTGTTGCGGGTGTGCAACAGGCACTTGGTGAGGAGACCTACTGCAGGTTTCCTCCTCAGTGATACTGTTCCTCAAGTCTCTGTTGCTTTCTCACCTTTGGGAGGTCAAGAACACTATATGCGCATTCACTGTGAACATAAGTAAACCTCACTCCGGAAACATATTGCACTGATGAGCCTTGCACTTTCCCCAGCCCTGAAAACAAAGCCTGTCATAATTCCTGGAGCAAAAGGATTGCTGAATAAATTGGGTTTGTTTCAAAATCCTAGCTTGCTTTTCCAGGAAATGGGGGTTTAGTTGTCCATTTCCATTTGCAGCTCTGCCCCTGGAATAGAGGCTGAGCGCTCCCTGTTCAGGGAGTAACACGTGGAGTCTATACAGAGAATAAGTGTTGAGAGGACATGGGAGCTTAGAAGGGGTAAGAAAAAGCCACATTAACCATTGCACATAGAAGACATGTTTGTGAAATAAATAAAACACATCTTTAACAGTTTGTGGAGTGGGGAAAGAGCAACACAGTTAAAGCTGTCTAAAATAGCTTTGGTTTTGCTTTTCTCCCCACAGAGACTGGAAACAGTAGTTCCTCGGGTAGGTTGCCACTGACACAGCCTAATTAAAGTGACATCAGCTGACCCAATCAGACTGCATCAGAATGAAGCTGTACCAGGAGGTGCTTTGCAGTAGCATCACGTATTCACTTTGCCAAGTGGTTATACCAAACTTCAGGCAATTCCACCTTAGGAAGTAAGAGTTGCTTCATGCAGCCATCCAGGGGCACTGTGGAATGATGGGTGATGGGTGTGAGACTGCGCCAGAGGCATGGCACTATAGACCAACCATCCACCCAGCCCAGAGGAGCAGTGAGTAACCCTAAGCAGACAAGCGCTGGTGTGACCTGCTTCTGGCATCCATCTGACTTTAGACAAATGTCTAATGTCCTTTTCGCTTACCAGAAAAAAGTCAACATACATATGCTGTCAAGAACCTGGTCCTAAGCTTGAGCCCACAGTAGGTCTCACACAGCACCAGTCCACCTTCCAACATCTTCTAGGTTAAGACACAGTGCTGAGGGCTGAGGTTTTTTCCCCAAAAACCTTTGAGAGCTGACAACAGCCTAATGCCCAGAAAGCCAAAGAAGCACCATGATCATGACAGCAGAAGGATGAGCTGCAGTGAAAGCATGAATTAGAAAGCTACATTGGGTATGATGATTGTCTGCTTTAGTTTTAAAGGAAATTTCACAACAGGAGCCAACAATATTCATACAGATTTTGTGTGTGCATTTGTTACCTGACCACTAAGTGCTGCTAGGACCATTTAAGTTCACATAATCTCTTTCATCCTAGGTCACAAAATTATACCCAGGACAGTTTCTTCAGCAAAAGCAGCTATCTCTTCTCTGAATGTAAATTAAAAACAACGGCAAAGTTAATGTTAAATTACACAATCACATTCCAGACTTCCCAAATGATTTGCCCCTTGGCAAAGATGTTCCTTGGGAAAACCTGAGCTGGTTCCAAGAGAAGCAGCTTTTAAACTAACCATGCACTTAAAAAGTTGCTAAACAAGTATTTTAACCCACCTTACTTAGTTGATTAGCTATCCATACTTCTTTAAAAAAAAGTGTTTAGCCTCAGAAAATTTTTCTTACAGCTTTTTCACTGAGAAAATAATGTTTCCTGGTATATGTCCCTCTGCCATACCAGAGATAAAAACTGCATAAACATGCAGTGAGAAATGAACACATTCATAACTGTCTTTAACGACCAAGCCCTGTGCAACGGGAGTATTTGCTAGAGCAAACATCAGTTCCTCTTCTCCAAATCGGGGATTCCAAAACATCACTGTTAGAGCCAGCAGGAAGTTTCACAAGCTCTCAGACAGGTAACCCAGTCAGAAAACCTGGAAATTCCAGTTGCAACGACTCGTCTCTGCCTCCTAGCTTCATGTCTCAGTGTAGCACCGTTTAATGAGATGGCACGTTTGCCTTCTGCAAGGGAAGGAGTCTCTTCTCCCATAAGACAGCAAGAACCACACAGAGTAGTGCAAAGAGCTGAGCTGACTGAGGATCGGTCCCTTCCCATCCATCACACTGCCTTCCTCATGCCTACAAGCTTTTAAAAATGATTTTTATTTATAAATATTTACTTTTCTAAATTTCTAAGATCCTTTTCAAACTAGAAAAGCCTCTTGTGTAGCACTGAGGAGCCCATGAGGGACAACCCTTGCCCCTGTCAATGCCAGACCAGACAGTCCCAGCCCAAAGGAGTGCTTCAGATTCTCCTCTTCCATGGCTTTTTGCAGTCCAGGCAGGCCAAGATACAGAAAGAGAGACACATTTTAAGTGCACTTGATTTAAAGTAAATAACCTAAAGCAGGAAAGCTTGCATTTAAGGTGCAGGAAGATGAGACCAAATCTCCACAGTTATCTAGTGCAAGAGTTGCCATGCTTTGCTGCATTTATGAAATCCTACCCAGCAAAATGCTATCACCTGTCCTTAGCTCAGCTCTTCACTTAAACTCTTAAAGATATTTGAATGGTCAAGCAAAATATAGGTGCTGTTAAAACAAAGTTAGAAAGGACATGGCTTTCAGCAAGACACTCCTGAAAGTGCTTCCTCAGAGGCTGTACAAATAACCAAGGGATGGATTTACTGCAGTTTATCACCTGTAGGGTAGCGAAGACAGGAAAGAGAGGCCATGATGCAAGCAAACCTGAAGTTACTTCTCTTACAGCTTTCATATACACACTTCAAAAACCAAGTTTAATTTTGTATTCCTCCTCATTAAAATGTCTAAAATCTTGCACAATACTGCTCTGTAAGAATCAGTAGTATTTCAGGTGCTAAAATGCAACACATTAGCAACAGAAAAAAGTAGCAAGTCACAGCCAAAAGTCAGCTTTGAAAAATTTAAGTTTTGCTTCTCCAAATGCAAGGGTATTGATTGGTCTCTGCTGCTGCAGCATTTTTTCAAGGGTCCAGTTGTTAACTCCGTTCACACGGCGTTATAGCCCAGAAAAAGCAAACCCAGTGCGCTCCAAGATCTAGGGCGCAGAACACGCTTGCCTATCAGTTTTTAATTTGTATCAGTTGCGAGCTGTGCCAAGCCACACATGCCACTGCAGCTTCACATGTTCCTAGGAAGGAGAGAGAAGGCTGGCCACAAGAGGGAGACCGCACCCCAGCCACAGGAAAGTCTTCGGTCCCGTTACTGGGGCGCACCAACAGCCCGGGACCGCCCGGCGCGGAGGGACGTTCATCCCTCCCTCCCCTGCGCTGCAACCTAGAAAGGGTCCTACGGAGGGTGGAAGGGGAAGAGCAGAAGGGGGCTGAAGAGGGCGAAGAAGCACTTTAAAGAGTAATGAAGTACCCCGTGGACTTGCTTGCTTCAGACTTCTGAAATGGGCAAAAACTGAGCAGGCAGATACAAAATCAGCTCAAAAAACCTGGTTATTTGTTAGATGTATTTGATCTAGCAAAATCAGCTTTTGTTGAAGGAGGTGGAAAAGGAGGCATTTCAGCAGTGGCTGGTGAAAATTTATCTGCAGCAGTAGCCAGAGAGGAGGCCTGATGTTGCACAGGGCTGTTTATCAGACAAGCACACTTGATACTAAAGAATGAACATTTGGTTGTGAACATTTCCTTACTGGAGTGTCCCCGATGCTCTGTAACAGAGGTCTGAGCACAGATACTCTATGTGCTCCATAGGTGAGACCAAGGATGCTTTTATTAGCATTGCTTGCTGTCTGACAAGGAGGTACTTTGTCACAAGCAACCTGCTTGATCTTGTTCTAGTTCTAGAAATAATAATGACATTTTGGTGGTCACTTGAGGACCTTGGCACCCCCTGGCAGACAGCAAAACTCAGGTGTCCATGCCTCAGGGAGCCCTGTGCCACATCTGCAGCACCAACCTGAGGAGAGCCAATGCTGGAGGTTGCATTCTGATTACCCACTCACATGCAACAACCCCAAGGAGGGGTTCAGCTGCACTTCTGAGGCCTAATCCCACAGATGAGCAGAAACCCAACCACAGCCTCCTCACAGGGTGGCAGGCCCATTAGCAAAAGCTGGTTTGAGTTTTCCCACACCAGCACAGCATTTCCCAGCAGTGGGAGCAAGCTGGCTGCTCCTGCCCAGCTCTGCCATTGCAGCCACACTTGTCTGAGTAACAAGTCAGAGGTTTGCCCCCAGCAGTACCTGTTGGCACTTCCTATACAGGATTCACTCCCCAGCCCCGGAACACAGCCAGGATCCTTTCCTCCTCCTGGGTTAGATTGCCTCCCAAAGCAGGAGCCTTCAGCTGAGCCTCAGCTCATCACACATGCTAGCACATGCACTGAGTCCCTACCACAGCAGGATGAGCACACATTGCTCCAGGGGGAAAAAAAAAAAAAAAAGATATTTAAAGATCAGCCCTCTGACTTTTCACTTGGAAGATGTTTCTTGATGTCCAGGTAGTGCCAGTACACTGAATGTGTTATGCTTACCTCCAAACAGGAGGGAGAAAGGGCTAGACACAGCCCAAGCAGTGAGGCAGGCTACACACATCAGGAATGTCTCCATACCTCACAAAGGTATTCTGCAGCTGCTGAGTCACACATACACACTGACATAATTGGTGCTCCCATGCAGGACGATGGGATTTCAGGCTAGGGAATCCTCATTTAGGGCTAGCTAACGTCCAGCTTTGTTATCTCGGGATCAGCTGTTCAGCTGACAGTACCATTTCCACAATAATTGCCTTAATTTTTCCAACTATAAACGCTTTCTAAACGCCAGCAGTGGTACCCTGAACTGTACAGAAATTCACCACAAGAAAAAGCAAAATGTTTTTTCAAACATTCGGGGTGATGAAGTCTACAGAAGGAAATATGCCTACATGAGCTCTGTTCTCCAAATCCCTGTTTTGGTCCAGATCGCTTCCCTGTAGAAACAGGCCAGAAAACATCATGGGTGCTGTTGCAGGCATAGAAAATGGGGTGAGCTTGGCAACACAGACCTGTGTGCTTCGGGCTACCGTCTCATTGGCCATGGCACACCGTAATCCATCCCAGAGCAAGAGCTAAGGCAGAGAATAAAGTGTCTGTCAGAGTCTTTGACTTTCTTTAAAAAAGAAAAGATAGTTGTGTGCAATCTTTTCTGCACTAATTTAAGAAATTCAAGGTTTGAGGGGAAACACACACATTTTGGTGATAAATTTCGATCATTGTATTAACTGGAATTACCACAGCCACATGAATCAGAGCTGGAATAAGACCTAGAAGTAAAGACCATTTGATACCAAGCATGTCAAAGTGAATTAGACAGAGATGGCAGACGGAGTATGGGACTTCATGCATGTCCTCAGCCAAACTTCCCTACTGCAAATTCATAGCAGAAACAAAAACAAAGGTGCACCCCACACCTTGGCTATCTGCTAAAGCCAGCTTCTGAAGCTCTCTACAAACAGCAGATGAAGTTTGCCTTGTTTAATTACCTACCAACAGAAATTAGATGAAAAAGTAAGGCTGACAGTTAAGCAGGCTGAGGGAATGCTGTCATCTATTCACTAGCAAAAAAAAAAACCACAAGTCAAAATTGAAAGTTAGTTTTGTTTGCTGTCACTAGTCAGTTTAAAAGCCACAAATTTAGTCTTCTGACAGGCAATTTTTCAAGGGCTGTTTAACTGCTACCATTTTTGGCTATCAGCATTTTTGTTTATTTACCTGACATTCCCCAACAATGATTCTACAGTTTTCAGAAGCGAGTGCTTTCATGATGAACACCATTCCTCACCCACATAGAAAAATGTGCTTGTAAGTAAAAAAAAAAAATCACACAGAGACTGCTGCACGCATTCAGCTGCTAAAGTTCATTTCTTCTTACTCAACCTGGAATGGAAGGTGTCACTAGTCTTGTATTCAAGCCAGCATCCAGTTGCTGGGTATCTTTAGTGCACTAAGAAATAACCCTGGCTTAGGATAGCTACACTTACTCTCATTAATTTTATATTAACATCTGTACCTTGAAAACCACAGTGACACTATGTCAATACTCTTTATGCACTGCAGAAGAGATCACTACACTTGCTACAAATAATCCACTCAGAGATAAAAGAAAATTTCAGCGAAGAAAAGGTGTCAGAAAGTTACAGGACTCATTTTCTCAAGTTTCCTGATTGGGTGCTCCCCTTCCATCTACAAGCCTCCACCTAAGCTGGGATTTCCCCCTTCCTCTGCACAGACCTCTAAGCAGCTGAAGGACCACCAAAAGATGACAGATTGTCTGGCTTCCAAGAGCATAAGAAAATTGTGCAACTAGCCCATGACTACATCGTGCATTTTTTTCGTTGGGTTTTTTGAGAGTTTGCATGTGTCCAAATCAAAAGGTACAGAAAGAAGCCAGAAGTTTCCACACGCCCCAGTGGTAAGACTGCATTTCATTTTGTAGAGACTAAAATGAACTACAGGAAATGCAAAATCCTACTGCTGGGGTGAGTGGAAATTTCTGTCTTTTCCCTCCCACCCACCATATTCAACATACATCTGGACAAAGAAGCATCAGATGGCAGAAACTGATATAAACCATCCATACATGAGTAAGAGAGAGAAAACCAGAACACACAGCTATCCAGGGTTCCTAGTATTACAGCTGCATCTCACACAGACCGTACGCTTTTGGGTGTAAATTCAGGCAGAGAACACAGCAGGGGACACCACTTCTAATGTACTGAAACAGAAATTTTCACGTGGGAAGTTCTCAGAATGATTAAAGTTTCACAATTACTATTACTAATGTTGCATTAAGGTGAAGGATGGCAAAACACTTCAAGAATTAAGTTACACACATCCAGTACAGTGCCTAGAACCCAAAACCTTTTGCAAAACAGTGCCACTAATTGTGCAGGGTAACTAGTGGCAGCCACCTTTAACCTCAAATAACAAGAAATTAATGAAGTTAAGCTGAAGCTAAGATAAACCACCAACCAATTTTAGCTTCTCTTAGAGAAACCTCCTCTTCTGGGAAACATCAGGGTTGTCTGATTCTGAGACAAGTTTGTATTTTTGAAGGTGGTCAGGCCTTCAGTTCAACTGAAGTTCAACTACCAGCCAGTTCCTCTTCACTGAGGATGCCCCTTCCTCCCCAGCACTGGCAGGTTAAGCAGCAGCCAGCCTCACCACTACCTCCCCATTACCAAGAAAGGCAGAAGAATAAGCATTTTCTCCACCCCAGAGGCAAGAGATACCTGCAGCAAGGCTCACAGAGTCTTTACTTTTCCAAACCACAAGATTCTCAGCAGAAGCAATCTTTAGTTACGTACTTTAGGGAGTATCAAGATGACACTGCAGTAAGATGCTCTCCAGAGGCTGAACCACAGGGAAGACCCCAGGGACCAAGCTGCAGGCTCTCCTGGCCATATCACTACAGGAGCATGACCAAACAGCAGATCTGACCCAAACAGATCTCCCCAATCAGCAGAACTGTGGGGAGAACATAGTAAAAAAGACCTCACCAGTTCACAACATCTTGTCCATCCCAACACCATCAGTCCCACTGTATAATCCCAGCCAAGAAGTCCCTCCACGTTTACCTGCAAGTTTCAGTCTGACTGTGACTGAGATAAGACAAACTCACCATTACCCTGCACATCTCAAATATACCTGCAGTTCCCTGTCTTCTCCACTTGTGAATTGGCCTCCCACACAATCAGCTGGCTCCACCTGCTCCAAAAGCCCCACCTATGCCCACCTGAACTAGCTTCACCTGCCTGCTCTGCCTCGCCCCCTCTCCACAGAGGTGGGCCAGCCACGATGTAGGTCTGTGCCACTTGTGTGCCAGCACGGTGAGCCTAATGCAGCCCAGTTTCTGGAGGGACATAAGGCCTTTTGTACGGGATCACAAGATGTCCAGCTTGCACTCTAGTCTCTGCATAAATAGTAAAGGATCCTAGATCACAAATATGAACAAACAGGAAGATCTTGTTCATGAACTGCTAAATGTTCTGGTTTCCTTTCTGAGTGTCCTATTAAGCCTCTCCAGGCTTTTCCCTGTTCAGTAAGTGGAGTTTTTCGAGGCTGCCTGTGTAAACTGCCTAACTCTCCACACTAATCTACGTAACTTGGGCCTTGAATGATACTCCAAGGAGAAGTCACTTAACATTATCCAGAGGGCTCAAGTGCTGCAAACCTGACACACTCCATCTTGCTTTAGTTTCCACTAAGGGTAAGGACCAGAGAAGCCTGCAGACCATATGTGTGAAGAGAAGAGAGAGAGAGAAGAGGGGTTGCTGTGCCATTAGACTGTGATGGAAATGAAGGCTTATACAGAGTTTCTTTTCACGAGCATTAATTGGCCTGCTTCTGTCTTCACTGAGGAGGAGGAGGAGATATAATCTAGAGACAAAGGCAGAAAAGCTAGTGAGAGCTAAGGCTTGGGAATGGTCACCCCTAAACTGGAAATGAGGCTCAAGTAGGTGAGGGCACTTGAGCAATAAACATATCAATTCTATTTCAGAATCTGGGGACTAGAAATCAGGACCCAGCAGCAAACTCATTCCTCAGCTCAGGCCTGGTGGTGTACATTTAGCAAACAGCAGATGTCGGAGCTGTGTTTTACAAAGCACGAGAAAGAAGTTGCTTGAACAAGGCCAAGACTTGCAGAAATGTGATCTCACCGGACAGACTTCGAGAGACGGCTCCACTACAAAGTTTGAAAGAAAGGATAATGAAGGATAGAGGTGGAAATAGAAGCTGGTGTGGCCTGTGGATTTATTGTTATCTGGCCTCAGTTGCAGCACTAAGATGTCACGGCTCCTTTCCAGTGCTAGGAAACCTCATAGGAGGTTCACTTCCTATGCCACTGACAGGGCCAAGGACAATCTGCAGAGCTTTATGAGGATGCCTGATAGAAAATGCATTTCTCCCCCAGCACCATTTCTCACAGCTAGCTCTGGCCCTCACAGGTGACTGCCAGAAGGACAGTTGCTGTCTCTACCTGCACAGGACTGAGACACTTCTCTAAAATTACAAATTGAGATTAGCAAGTGACTTGCCCCTAGGCAAGGGCATTCC
>NW_010392374.1:0-12544 GCF_000710305.1 Buceros rhinoceros silvestris | reverse complement strand
TCCTGCTGGGTAAGCGCCAGGTTAGAGAAAGGCTGCTAGCAGAGGGCTTGGACCACTCTTGGTTTAGCACTTCCATTAATGACTTAGTCCAAAAATGAAGAGATCATTGATAAAATCTGCTGCAGATGTGAGGCTGAGAGATGTCATTAATGAAGAGCAAAATGAAGATATCTCACAGGAAAAACTAGGCAATTGGGGAGTAATGGAAATGGAATAAAGCTCATTGGGACAAAGTCATAGTCAAAAGACTAATAATATTTTCTACCTGAAGTTCATCAACAAAAAATAGCTAAACAGAGACTTGGATAACCATGACCAGTCAATCACTGATATAACTCTAGAGAGTGAAAATGTGGTTTCAAAGTTATCAAAATGGCTAGTTTCAGGGCAGATAGAGAACGAGCGTGCCATTGCATAGGCTCTTCGGCAAGGCCATGCATTATACCACATATACACATGCTCTGCCTTTCACAGAGCCATACAGGCACAGAGGGCCAGCAGGAGAGGGAAACCTACACAGGAAGAGAGGGTTTTTATAACCTATCAAAAGAGACGCTGCAAAATCACTGACTAGCAATACATATCTTAATACATAGCTTAAACACTATCAAGGGAGAACTATTTAAGATGGGAATAATAGATTTTGGCTCAAGAACAGATAGTCATAAGACAATTATAGATAAATTTCAGCTGGCAATTAAAAGATAGCTCCTAAGCACTGAGAAGCAAGGGGACTGCAGTAATGTCCCACAGGCACACACAAAAACCTGCCCCAAATCTCACCAGCTGGTTTTGAGACAAACCCTGGTGCCTTCCTAAAAGGTCTTGGCGAAGGCATTGTCTGTAATTAAGAAACTGGATTCAGGAGGTCCCTTCCAGCTCTCTGCAGTACAAGTCTGGTAGTTGCACACTGGGGACAAAATATTGATGGACTGACTGAGACAGTGAATTATTTCACTAGCATCAAGAAACAGTAACCTACTTCTGCAGTGCAGCAAGACTGGGAGAGGAAAGGCAAGAAAAAAGCTGCAAGCTGCTTGCCCAGCAAGTACAGACAGCTGATTATAGGAGAATATTCACTCCTCTGGTCACATACCCAGGGTGGTTCCTTGGGGGACAGGGCTCCGAGACACGTTAGGAGTGCAGAACCAAAAATATATTAATATTATTATAATTGTGCCATCCATAAAAAGAGGGGGGAGAAAGCCTTGATTGGGTTGAATTTTGAATTGCAGTGACTTGTGTGATCATATGGGCATACACAATATATGGAAGTCCCGATGCACTGCTGTTTGCTCCACACTGACTCAAGGTTACAGCCAGCCAATGTCCACCTCTGGGAAACTACGGCTAGGAATGGGCACCCACTCTGCTCCTATAGACAGTATAGACACACTTGAGACATGACAAACGTGATAAAGATAAGCCAACACTATGGCTAACAAAGACTCCATCTGTGTATGGATGCTTTGCTGTTGTTCCCAGGAATAAAACAAGAAATGTCAGCTAGGGAGAGCAAGGGCTGCAGATGAATACAAAGCACAAGAGGACACATTTTGTGAGCGGAAAAGCACTGGTGGCTCCAGCTCTGTGACTTCTCTGTTTACAAAAGCAACTGCTCTAGCCAGTCATGTAACCTTGAGCTTTAAAGCCCACAGTGTCCAGATCCTTGATATCACAGTGGTGTGTGTAGTGGGAGAACCTGGGTTTGGGTCTCTTTTTATCTTATCTTAACTCTTATCTTTCCAAGGAATTTTTGATCTCAAAAATAAAGGCATCTGTAAGATGCTATTAGACACTGTGAGAAATACTGGAAGTGCACCATGCACTGCTCAGACTGGCTCCCTCATTTTCTTTATCTCAGTTTTCAAAGGCACAGAAATCCAGGATCTACTAAAGCCAGACTCTCTGAAGAAGAAATTATTTTCTCCACAGAGCTAAGCCCCTGGAATGGGTCTGCGTGTGATTTAAAAAACATATATGTTTCTGCTTATTGTCTTCCTTACACTTGCCTAAGAAAATGTGTGGGTTGTAATTCTAGTTATTATTTTATTTACATTTACAGCTTGGACTATTGACATGAGTGATGCAGTACCTTAATGTGTATTATCTCAACTCACAAATCTAATTGACGTCTATGGGGAAGAGTCAGGCTGGAGACAAGTGTGGGAGTACCCAGTCTCATGTTTTCGTCCTGTGTGGGACTGAGTATTCACATGGTTTTTGCAGACAGAGCGAGACATTTCTGCACAATAGACATTTTTGCATCTGGCAACTATTCATCGCCGAAAGGAAAATAAAGGAAAAAAGCATTAACATGCTGAGACGGTAAGCAGTGCTCCTAAGACTCCTGAGCATTTGATGGCTCAGCCCCTGAGCATTCGGACCTCTCCCAGCCTCACAGTTGTCTCTAGCCCTGGTATTTGTTTGGTGTGCGGCATGGTGACAGGACCGGCAGAAAGCCATGGTGGAACCGCTGAAGGGAAAGTGCAGAGCCCCCTTGGTGGGCTGGCCAAGGCAAGCCATCTCACATCAGACTTCCTCAGAGTTTGGAAATGTTGGGTATGTTTGTACCTCCACCTTGCCTCTTCCACCAGCCCCAGGGGTGCACTGACAAGCAGCTGGGGCAGGAGCACAGCACAGCCCTGCTCTTGCAAGCCCACTGGTAAGAAAAGCCTCTCCAGATGAGTCACAAATAGTCCGCATTGTTTTCATGCCGGCTTGAGTATTTGTAGAGTCATCTGAGGATGACTGGCCAGCTCCTCCAGCAACTGCAACCATGACACTAATTGTGAGGTCTGAAGTGCCTTTGATGGCTGCTTGGTCACATGAACCCAGTTAGAGAACAGGCACAATTCAAGAAGAAGATGGTGACAAAGCAGGTATGAAAAGATAGAGGTTTAAATCTGAGTCTGCTTTACAGTGGCATGCAACTTGGGTGTAATGGCACGAAATGTTTAAGTTTGTTTAATTTGAAGGTGTGGGAGGGAAAAAAACACCCACATGATAAAAGCCAATTAGGCAAGATCCATCTGATATCGGCATTGGGCTGACTACTGCATCTATGAAGGCCTTATGTGTGTGCTTATTCTTTAGTCTCAGAGATCTCTTAATGGTAATTAATTTATTTTAATGGTAACCTGCTTTTGGCTCAAGACCTAGAACAATTATGCAAGTACAGACCAGCAGAGAAGTTGCTGGGGTGACGTTGCCAAGATTGCTTACCAGGCAGGACAGTTCTCGTGCACTAAGAACTGAAGTCTCAGGACTCAAGAGTTCTAGTTAGTAGAGTTCTAGGGTTAGTATCACATGGTCTTCCAGGCATTGGCAAGTTCCTGCTGCCTTTAAGTGCACATCAAAACGATGTCAGGGAGGCCTCCAAGGCCATGGATGAAGCTATGGCAGGAAATGGGGACCAGGCTCCTCCACAGCCAGAAGGCCCTGGCTGCAGGCGGGTTAGTTCAGCAAGCCTCCGCTATTAGGTTAGATATATCTAACAAATAATAGCCTGGTATATTTTTGCCCACATGGACATGGCAATCATTTCTTTGGTACAAGCTCTGCAAGAACCCGAGAAACTGCTGACTTCTGTGCTGTGCAGCAGCTCCGGGCTGTCCTCCATGCAAGCTTTTTTGGAGCAAAGACAGCCTTACAGGGGACTGCCTGCCAGGGGCCATGCAAAGGGACAACTTTTAGCCCTGGACCTAGCACATCTCTCACAATTCATAGGCCCTTTCACTTTTGCTGCATGTCATATTGTTCACACTCCTCCCTTGATGGGTCTGCTTTGAGGCCATAGCTCTGGGAGAAGGGATAAAGCTGGCTCCCTCCACAACATGAGCTGGGCTCCCCACTGACTGTGTCAGCTCTCAGACATAGAGTATGCCAGACAGCAGTTAGGCATTTATTGCTAGGGAGTGGGTGATTGTATTCAGAAACACACCTGAAAACCTGGTTATCAAGGTAGAACACAGAAGCTGTCAGGCTTGCATCCAGCTCTGGCTTTGACCCTACAAACTGATCACTGTGGGAAAAGCCCGACACCACTTGCAGCTACCACCTCTGACCATCAGTTGGTCAGGGAGTGAGAAATATCAGGAAAAAAAGTGGGGATAAGCAGATGAGGAGAATGTAGCATCTCAAGAGATCTCCTTAAGTTGTTCATGACTAAATAATCATTAATTTGAATATGAAGAACTCTCTGACCCTTCGCCCACAGCCGGAAGCCACTGTGAAGCGGGAACCATTTGTGAAACTGCTCTGTGAAATGCCAACATACTGTAGGTTCAATACATCTCATGTGCATTAGTTTCATGTTTCCGACCATCACCACAACCTGAAAATTAAGTATTGAGTTTATTTAAGAATTTTTACTCTTTGTTTTCAATTTAAATTATGCTTCCAAAATACAAGTGAAAAAAGCTCACAAGGAAATATGTTGCTAATTTCTACAAAATAGTCTAAATAATAATGCACTTACATCATTTACACAATTTACCTTCACAATAAAATAGGAGCGCTTAGATCAATATTTACATATTGACAGAGAACACAGTCTTGCAGCCATCTGCTTCTGGTGCTGTCTCCTGACGGACAGCCTCCGGGAGACCACGGCTGGCAGTTGCACACAAATCCTTCTGCAGGAAGAAAACCCTGCCAGAGTCTTTCTAGGTGCAGGGTCCTGCCCATAGGGTGCCAAAGAGACCAAAATGGTGGCAAATAATTGCCTTTTCATCTTAAGGCTGCCACTGTAGCACATGAGCACACATTGATGAGTTATTTAAGGAATTCCCTGATACAGAATTTTCCTTGGCTGTATTAGGCACTTCATTATAAAAGTTCTTTATTATGGCTTATGCAAAATAATTCCCTTTCCTCAGGATACGTACTTGCCAGAGTCAGTGGGAGAGACGTGCCCAAGGGCACACTTTGAGCCAGTGTTTTGGGTTACCCTGCCTAGAAATTTAGATCATATTACTTAATATCAGTCCTGAAGGAAGTATTTTATCAAGCCCTGATCTGCCCGGCAAGTGAAGCAGTCAGTGTATTTCAAAACCTAGTATATCTGCACTTTCCCCCCAAATTATTGGTAACTAGAGCTTTCCCTCTTACAACAAATTAACTACTACTACTATCCATGCTGTTTCATGTGCCATTGGGTGGCATATCCCACGTATGATTGTCTTAATAGTACAACATAGGTTGAGGAATTATTTACATATCTTAACATGTAGGAAATATAGTTGTAGCTTACCAAATAATACATATAGATCAACAGAGTACAATATTGAAATAAAATAAATTAGAATGATTCTGCAAGTGTTGAATTCCCTTAAGGCCTGAGCCAGAGACCATAACAAACAAACAAACAAACAAACAAAAAAGTTATGTTTTTTTTCAATGGCTCAAAAAGGTTTTGGATAGGACTCCTTATTAGACACTGGCTGTTTGAAATGAGATGTTCAGATAAACTGACAGGTATTTGAAATCTATATGATCACACAGCAAAACTTACCTCTAAAGGAGTCTTTTGGGTGAAACAGGTTAGACCAAATGTTAATACTGTGTTTATTAGGAAGGATATAGTTCTCGCAGATTGTCTCGACATTAATTCAGCAGCAGCGAAATAAACATACAGTTAAGAACACCACGTATTCGTGAGGCAAATACGTGTTAGTGCACATGATTTTCCAAAAACTTCATTCCTCAGCTACATTTTTGCATATATCAGAATGCTTCTAACTAGACAGTTAATAAAAGTCTTCTCATGACTATAACTAAGTTTGCCATTAAAAAAAATTAACTGAAAAACAGTTAGGAGTAACGTACTCAAGAACGACGCCAAACTTCAGGTCCAAACATATCAGAACACTGAGAAATTTGGAATCTAAGTAAAAAATCTTAAAACTTGGGTCTATCAAACTTAAAAAAAAAAAAGGAAAAATACTAAAAGCAGTGAATCTGCTCTCAGAATTGCACTCTCACCAGATTTGTAAACTCCACATGAAGTCAAAGATGCACTGTTCACTATAAGAGGTATAATGTAGATGCTCTACCCAAAGCAGTGCAGATGCTTTGTCTGTAATTAACTTCATGTCTCCTTTGTCTCTTCCTCGAGGATTAAGCATTTAAAGTATTTCAGTAGCTAAAAAGTCTGTCATATAGGAAAAGCTCTGGGTTTACATGGAAGGTGGGGTCACAGGCGTCCACGTGGATGCTAGCCTGGCATGTGAGGAGGCATCATACTGGCTGTCGGGCAGGTCCGTGGGTGCCCCTCCGTCGTACAGTGGGGAGGGGGAGGAGGCAGCAGTGACCTGGTGTGGAAGGGCTGTGTAGTGCGCTGGAGAGCCACGTAAAAACTGGGAGCTCAGGCCATTGGACATCCCGCTTGACTGAGACACCGGTATGATGCTGCCGTTACTCACAGACCATAAGTTAGGATATTGACTGAAAGAGGGAAAGTGATAAATAAAATAAGTTATTAGTGACTCCAGTGCTCGCTGACAGCTGCACGGAACTCAACACAGCTTGCAAGCTGGGTCTGTTTGCTGGAGACAGGGAGTTTCTTTAGGAAGTTCCCAGCCACTGCAAGGTAGGAAGGAGCTGCAGGATTCGTGTTCACAGCACCCCACCAATAAATCTAACCCCTCTGTTTTCCAGCAGCTGATCCCAGCCCTAGGTGTATTAGCAAATTTTAAGCCAAGCTGAGGAAAGAACAAGCTGGCTGAAAAATGCAGAGGTTTGAGAGCTAATCCCTGAACCATGCCATATCCAGAGGAAAGCCATATGGCAGAGGTGGCTGGACACAGCAGCTGTTGGACCCAGACAGGTTTGAATCCATTGCCTCAAGACCGTTGGAACCCTAATCTGCCCTGCGTGCCTTTGTAGTCAGAGGGACTGATGCCTCCAGACAGCAATTCAGTCCTCCTTGTTCATCATCTCATGTTAGGAGGGGAAGAGCCACATTGACGGCTGCAGATGGCACAGACATAGCTGCTTGAAAGGAAAAAGGAAAAAGTGCCTTGTCAGGACACTACAGCCTCCCCACGCTCTCTCCTCTGAGTATGTGCGTGTGCATATACATATGTGTAAACACACATATATGGATTAAAAGAAACAAGGTGATTCAAGAGAAACGTTATGAGAAAAAGTTCAGTCCTCTTCTATAGTACCATACAGCACTTTCTACCTATTGATCCCAAGCAGTTTAACAAGTTATTATTCTTACTTTACAGGTAGGAGTTTAGACAAAAGGGGTGACAAAAGTGCTTTCCCTGAAGTCGCACAGTTCCAGTTCTATGAGTTTTACCTACTGGATAACTCAGTACAGCAACTGAAACTCAGCAGACTTTGTATCTTTCAAAATATGTACCCTGGGAGTCAGACATAGGAAGAAGTGCTAGGAGGACCTGTACACCTGATGAACATATATTCGGGGCTAGAACTTATGCTCAGTAATACAGTTGTCTTATACCAGGTATACACTCTGATTAACAGCTACCTTTCCATGTGCATGGTTCAAATAAAAATGCCTTCCACAAACGGAGTGGTAGGTCTGAACTGCTGAGAACGGTGACCAAACCCCAGCACTCCGTGGTTAATAGGAAAGATTTTACCACCTTATCTGTATCTCTTTGCATTTTCAAGTTTCTCTCCAAGGGGCTGACTGTAAGCCAGATCTCTGCTAAAGGATCCAAAAGTTTAAGGTAATAAGTACAAAGAGGAGAAAAGATATATTTATATGATCAGAAAACAGCAAATTCTCCTTGTGAAATCCTATGCTATGATGGCTAGCATGGCAATGGTCAAGTAAAGAATTACTGCCCCAACCACTTGCTCCTTCTCCACACTGCAGCTCACTGCTCCTTCATTTGAGGCAGAACAAGTGTTTGTGACAGCTGGGAAATCAGTGACTGGCTAAAATGTAACAACAGATCAAAAATAAACTTTTTAAACACCATATTGATTAAAAGAGATGCAACTTGAAAGAGCATCCTCAAATTCAATAGGTGTTTGCCGTATTGATTTGCAATCCTTAATCTGTCAAACATTGCTGTCACAAGTATCTACATTTCCAAAACCAAAACATTTTTAAAAATCTATTTTTAAATCTGTTTTCTCTGTTTTTTCAACCTGTTTTCCTTGTGAATAGTCCTTCCCAGTGCCCTCTCAGCCCCCAGATAACTAATGATTCACATGTGGTCATAAGGATTTCTAATTTCCTGGTGATTCTTTACCTCCTTTTGCAGCCTTCTCTTCCTAGGAAGTATCGATACATTGATTTGAGGGCTGCTGACAGATGGACTCCTACCTGGAGCTGGTAGCTGTGCCGGTGCTGTGACTCATGGGCAGCATCGCCGTGTGTGTGGGAACTCCTAGAGAAGACCAGTTGTCGTGAGACTGCAGCATGGAAAGGCAGGCAGAGGAGTTATCGGCATAAGCTGCTGAGAAAACAAGCACACACTTAAACACATGAGAATCAGACAAAATAGGAATCTTGAATTCAGATGTAACTTACAGCTTTAAACCACCCTCCCCCATCACTGCCTTGCAAAAAAACCCAACAAAATTACACACGCACACAAAAATGAAGGCAGCCACCAGTTGTCTCAAGCTTGCACTTTCACTCACTTTGGCCCTGCTGATGTGTTGTTTTGATCAACTTACAACTGCAAATCTCACTTCTGTGAAGCATCTATGGCCAAAAAGCTGACTTCAAAGCACCTGTTAATTCACCCCATGCTTCCTTCCTCAGCCAGTGGGAAGAGGTGGCCTTGCTACTTATACTATCCCATTCACTCTTCCAGGGCACCTTCTCTATCTCCATCATCTATTTTGGCAGTAACATCTGGCGTCCCTTAATAACAAGCATATCACTGGATAACACATCCCAGTTTTGAGCTGTGCTGCCACCACTGGCTCTGAAGTCTGCCTTAGGCACCATCAGGAGCAACTGGACTGTGGCTTAAGACGCTTGGGTTGTGACCAAAACTACAAAGCTACATACAAGATTGGTCAGGCTGCCTCCAGAAGCCTGTGTACTTCACAATTCAAAATATTTAGTTTGGGTTGTCTGGTTTTTTTTTATGGGAACCTTCAATATCCATACAGGCTGAAGGGCAAAAATTGTTAACAGGCCTTTGTCAAAAGAAAGAAAAAAAAATTTAAAAATCACAGTTAAAAACTCCCTTCTTTCCTATCTCTTTTAAAGTACCTGTGGCTTAAGGCAGTAAGCCTTAGTTTATTTGGCTATTTCTGAGCACAACTTTTAAATACCTCTTCAGTTTACACAACTCCATACTATTTCCACAGTGTTTCTGTATATCCAGTTGTGACACATTCATTAAGAACAAGCTGAGGTTAACTACAGCAACAGGCAAGTAAAACTGATAGAATCAGACTCTCAATTATTCTGTGTTAATAAGAAGTGATGCCAACAGGACCAGACATATACTTCTGCATTCCATTGTATTACCTACAACTAACAATTAAAATCCCCATTTTCAAACTTAACCTTAAAAAAAAAGGCAAAAGTCAAAGTAAATTTAAGTTCACTTGTAACAAAAGAGTTTAAGAGCTCAAGACAGAGCCAGCACAATATAATCTAAACAATTATCGGGGATGGTTCCACACACTCTCAGTTTTTCCACCATGAAGAGTCTGGGGACATGGACTCGTTGCCCTTATTTCTTTGCAGTGCTGGACCCAAGCCCTCTGCTTAAACTGAGCTAAACAGCCACCGCAACATCTGTATTGTTGCACAAGATGCCCACCGCTCAAAACTTGTGTCCCTCAGCTTATTTCCCATCTTTTTAAAGAGCTGCAACCTCAGACTTACTTGGCGAGTTATTTCTGTGGGTGTAGGGGCTGGGGTAGGGGGCAGGACGGTGGTTCCTCAGCGATGAGTACCTTTCACAGCTGTGAGTAGGGGAGAGCGACAGGGGGGCTCCGAACTGAGGGTGAGGATTGGCAGGTGGGCACAGAGTCCCAGTTCCAGGAATAAGCCAGCTACCTACTGTGGGGAAACAAGAGGTGTGTAAGACGGGTATGTAATACAGCCAGGCAGGGAAAGAATCGCAGCAACCAGACGTAATCTATCAGTAAGGAAACGCACACTTGAGAAAGGCAACACAGTTTCAGCATGGCTGAACAATCTGGACCCTCACAACTTTCTAAATGATATTATGAAAGAAAATTAGACACCACCTTAGAAAAATCCCCATGTCAAGTCAATGTTATTTTTTAAATTAGCATGTGATTACAATCACAGTAAGGAAACACCGAAAAGGTTAAACCCTCCCTCATGTTGGTAGTGTGTGCTCAGTGATTGTTAGGGTAATCTTCAGTTCTAAATCGCTCTTGGGGGTTCTCAATCTATAGCTAAGGTCTGAGCTCTCTCAGACTAAGAAATCTCATCTTAAAAATTTATTATTTTCACTGAAACAAAATAATTCCTACTGCAACTCCTGCTGTTGCAGATGGGGGCATTTTTTAAAAATCGTTAAAACACTAATCTTTTTTTTCACCTGAAAATGCTTTTTAAGCAAATGCCCCTAATTTTCTAAAAGTACTTAAAAGATAAGTACCATTTCAATAATCTTCTGCTGTCATTTGAAATAAACTTTTGTCTCCATACCCATGTGAATATTGCTGTCCTTGTATGCAAAGGTGGCTGTCTTTTGGACATGAAGTTAACTGCAAGAGGCTCTTCAAGGATTTCGACTGCGATACAGACATCTTAACCACACACACGTAGTTCATAATGTTTATGCAATCATAAACCTGCATGAACCACAGTTGTAAGGGTTGGTAATATTATTCTCCCTATGAACTAACAAGCCAGCCAACAAACATCGCTCTTGAAGTTTAGCTTAACTTATCAGATGAGCTGGAAGAAATCAAAGTTATTTATGGTCATGATGCAGAATGAAGGGAAACGTACACTGCGAATAGCCAGACTGCTGGTTGTCTCCCACTTCCTCCATCATGTCTTTGTGATCACTTCTATAAAAGAAACCATGTTGTACTAGTTAAGGATACGCTTTAAAAAGCTATGTAAAAAATGCACACTTTAGAAGTAAGAGCTCTCACCTTTCTTTTGCATCAAGAAATGCCTTTGCAAAAGGATTGTATTTAATTTTTAAAGCTGTGATCTAAAAACAACAACAAATATGTTTATTTGCAAGTAGCATCATTCATTATTGTACAGATATTAGGATTTGAATTAGGACTATTCATTAAAGTTAGTGAAATCACAGACTTTTGAAGAAATAAGATTAGGCCCGTAATATCAACTTACGGACACCAATTAAACAACCCCTAAGGTCTGAAGTATTAGCAGAGGACTAGGAAATAGTCCCTCCACCAAATTCTAAGAGACTGAATTGCCTGGGTTTATTGGTCAGCTAAGGAAACAGATTAGAAAGGCGGTACGCTGAAGAGTTATAAAAAACTTCACATTTCAAGACAGAGCAGAAGGGGCATTAAAAAAAAAAATCTCAAAAACGTGGGTAATTTACAGATTCATGAAACATAGATGGGCATTTTGGCTAACAGAGAAAGGCTGGTTTTGGAAATGGCGCGTCCAGTTACATCACTGTGCAGCTGAAAATGACAATTGTATTTCTCACCACACCTGTTTGCCCAACAGAATCTTTAAAGAATTACTCTCCTGCAATGAATTTTCATATTGAGATAAACAGTAATCAGAATTTTGTGCTGTTACACAGTCATAGGGCTTTTACATATATTAATTTTTTTATATGGAGCTTCAAACAAAGCACAGAAAAAACTGAAAAATGTGAAGCATGATCCATTATTTTGCTCTGGAACATGCACTTTGCCACTTGAAACCTCCTGGTACTTGCATCCTTCCTTCCCCGCTGTGCATACCTCCTCGTTCTGGTAGGCCGTCACAGCTATAAACTGGGTCTCTGGAAAGGAATGGCTGGTGATCATCCGCTGTGGGCCACCCACTCGCACTATGTGAATCCTTGGCTCATACTTGTGCAGAGAGTTCAGCATGATCTGTGAGCAAACGGATAGAGCAGGTAAGCAGTGACAGACACAGTGGCGGCAGATGCTGGAAGGCACAGAAAGCATTCAGGTTTTAAAGTATCTAACGATCCATCTTTCCAGCAGAGAAGAACGAGGCAACAGCTACCAATAAACCCTAAAACCGAAGCTGGAAGAAAAGGAAAGGAACACTGCAGTGAGACACACCAAGTTCTTGCCTCGTTGTCCTCATCCCTGTTACTTGACAGGGCAGCTTGAACAGTCACAAACACGCTGGCGATAAATAGCCAGAAAGATGCATCCACTACACCGTTGGCTTTATCAGGTATTCAAGATCAGAAACACATTTTTAAAAAAGCAAGTCAGGACATCAGGGCACTCATCCTCGTCAGAAGGACCAGCTCTGCGGGAGGGGGGGGAAGGCGAGATCCACGCTGCTCCAGCACGTTTGATAACAACAATATACAAACGAGCGTTAAGGCGGGCGTGAGCAGTGGCTCGGCCGAACCCGCTGCCCCGCAGGGACCAG